>NC_092333.1:413970000-414276666 GCF_046630445.1 Rutidosis leptorrhynchoides
TTACTATTATTATTACTAATATTATTGCTATTATTATTATTATCATTATTGCAATTATTATTATTATTATTATTATTATTATTATTATTATTATTATTATTATTATTATTATTATTATTATTATATAACAGTAGTAGCAGTGGCCGACTCTAGCGTGTAGCCCGTGGGGTCACGTGACACTGTTAGTTTAAAATTTATGTGTATAATACAACTTATTTGAGATAGCCAATCTCCATTAAAGAAAAAGAGGGAAAAACAGTTTTTGATTGAATGAATTGTTAGTTACAACTGAATTGAGCCCTAGCTTTAATACAGACTTTAACAACTATTAACAAATCGACTACTCATACATTGACACGTATATAAACTTAACAACCCAATAACAGATTATTTCTTTCGATTAGGTTGCCAATGGTAAACGCTGGCCCACTTTGATTGCTGGACTTGTCTTTTGGCGTGTTGGACTTATTCAATTCCGGATCCTTCAACCCACTATCGATGACTGTATCATTGCTTTAATCTACCTAATTGACCATGTCCTCATGGTTATGGTTCTTCATCAATTGCTCAAAATCCCACAAATCGATCCAAGTAGCTTCTTCAGACGCTAATGTCTCCTATTTGACCAGAAGTTGATTGATTTGTTGACCATCTCGGATCACTGTTCGTTCTTCCAATACATGTTGAGGCAATAACACTGACCCACAGTAATTATCTGATTCTGGCAGCGGATTACACAAAATAGATTCATCTCCCTTGAATTCTTTTAACAACTAAACGTGAAATACATGGTGTATTCTTGATGTTGCAGGCAATTTGAGTTTATAAGCTACACTACCAATTTTTTTTTTCAATCTCATATGGACCAAAATAACGTTTGCTCAACTTTTGATTCAACGTTTTTACAACTGAGATTTTCCTATAAGGATGTAACTTGACCCACATTAAATCACCCACCTTGAATTCCTGCGCAGTTCTCTTCATGTCCGCCATCAATTTCATTTTTTGTTGAGCTTGCAATAAAGCTTGCCTGAGATTTTACACTTGTTCATGCCTTTCTTGTAGTATCACATGTAAAGCTTCCACAGTAGTGGAATCATGTAAATAATTGGAAATAACTGGTGGAGGTCTACCAAACATAGCTTCAAAAGGGCTTATACCCGTTGCACTGTGCACTGCAGTATTGTAGTGATATTCTGCTAATGACAAATATCGATTCCTATTTCTTGGGACAATCTGCAACAAAACATCTTAGATATTGCTCTAGACACCGATTGATCACCTCTGTTTGCCCATATGTTTATGGATGGTAGGAAGATGAAAACTTCAGTTTAGTGTGATTCACTTTGCACAATTATGACCAAAACTTGCTCAAGAAAACTGTATCTCTATCAAAAACTATGGTTTTGGGCATTCCATGATATTGCAAGACGATTTCAAAGAACAAAGAAGCAACTGTCAAAGCTGTATACTTTGAAGTTAAGTTTAATGACCCGTCCTAATCTATCTGGACGAATACATTACATTTGGTTACATCGCGAGGTACTTGACCTCTATATGATACATTTTACAAACATTGCATTCATTTTGAAAAGACAAACTTTCCTTACATCGAAAGTTGACGATATGCATACCATTTCATAGTATATCCAACTATAATTGACTTAACAATAATCTTGATGAACTCGATGACTCGAATGCAACGTCTTTTGAAATATACCATGAATGACCCCAAGTAATATCCTTAAAATGAGCTAATGTACAGCGGAAGATTTCTTTAATACCTGAGAATAAACATGCTTTAAAGTGTCAACCAAAAGGTTGGTGAGTTCATTAGTTTTTCGTAATCATTCATTTCCATCATTTTAATAGACCACAAGATTTTCATTTCCATTTCTCATAAATAAACATCTCATTCAGAGGAATAAAAATCATTCATATGGATTGAACACCTGGTAACCGACATTAACATAATGCATATAGAATATCCCCAAAACAGAAATCCATCTGTATTAATAACTCGAACTACTAAAGTATACCATTTTCCAGTATGAGGGGAGTTAGTGACCGTAGATCTATGATGTGTGAAGCGGTGTATATGAAATAGTTATTATTTTTACTGCGAAATACTACAAAATATGATACACATTACACAAGTTTTATTTACTTATTTATGGAATATACCTAAACCTTGCTACAACACTTATAGGCAGTGTACCTAATCGTAGAGTAGTGTAGTTTTTAGTAAGTCCAGTTGGTTCCACAGGGAGCTAGCTGAGTTTAACGTTATATTTTTAAACTATATTTGTATATATATATATATATATATATATATATATATATATATATATATATATATATATATATATATATAAAAGTCGTATTATTATTATTATTATTATTATTATTATAAAAGAGGGTTTTTACCGTTTAATGACCGGTTTGTCGATTTTATATTTTAAGCGTAAAGATAAATGACGATAATATAAATGACAGAATTTAAATTTCGATAAAGTAAATTGCAGTAACTAAAATGACAGTAAATAAAGGTACGATGAAATATGAAATAAAAGTATTATGCTTATTTAAACTTCCGTAATCATGATGTTTGACGTTTTGATTAATTGTTACCCGGGTTAATTGTTCTTTGTCCTGGATTATTTGATACCTATTTGGTTTTTGTCCATAATAGTCCATCGGTCATAATTATAAAATGCTCGTCAAATTAACCTTATTCCCGAAGTCAAATATTCCATCTAATTAGGGATTCGAACTGTAACAAGGTTTTAATACTTTGTTTAATGGTTACACCAGGTTATCGACTGCGTGTAATCCAAGGTTTTAATACTTTGTTAACAATTACACCAATTATCCTTGTATGTAATCCACCCCTGTTTTAATGAGATATGAATATTAATTTACCCACTTGATCAGAATGAATAATCAATTACCAAACCCGAATAATTAATTAAATGATCGTAAAAGATGTCGTATAAACGTCACTAAATAGGACATACATAATCATTTTAATAATTATTAGATTAACTAATTTGAAGATAGGTTCGACAGGTTCCAATGAGTTGTCATTCGATTAGACAATACCCCCTACCTATTAATAGTCAATAATCCAATGTTCACAAGTGTCTGTCTTTTGTTCAAACCTTAATTATGGTACAAAATCCAATAACCCCGTCTTAATATTTAGTCTAACATCACGATTACTTTGGCTTAAGCATAATAAACACTTAGCTACGAGACATTAATTTAAAAAGGAAGAACATAGCTTACAGTGGTGATTAATCGCGTAGCATTACACGAACAGAGTTTCGACTTACAAAACCTTAAAACATTTCTTACAATAACCCAATTATTATTAAACTTAAATTAAAATTAAAATTAAAATTATAAATATATATATTATGTTTACAGAGAGGAGAAGAGAAAAGATGTGTAAAATTCGTCCAATTCGCTGGCCTTTTATAGAACCTGACCAACATTCTGAAGCCATGCGATCACATGGGATTTGTTCCTTCTTGCCATGCGATCGTATGGCTGCCTGTCCCAGCTCACATGTCTTTGTTTTCTAGTTTGCCGACATTTTATAATATATAATATAATATAATATATATATATATAATTTTAATAATTATTTATATATTATATTATATTCATGTGCATAGTTGACTTGTCATTTTAGCTCCGTTGCGTCGCGCGTTGATAGTTGACTCTGGTCCCGATTCCGAATTTTCAAACGCCTTTTCGTACGCGGAGATATCTTGTACTTTGCGTTCCGTGGCTCGTACTCTTGTCATTTTTAGACGTTTCTTATCAATAAATGGAACTACTTGAATTATATCTTGTTCATTTGAGCTTTTTGGTCATTTGCGTCTTTAAATCGTCATTTTCTTCCTTTGTCTTCGCACTTATTTATTTAAACTAATATTACATAAAAATAGAACAATTGCAACTAAAAAGCTTTACATATTGGATGGATATTGTGTCTAAATATATGTTCATTTGGAGCACTATCAAATATCCCCACACTTGAACGTTGCTTGTCCTCAAGCAATACAGAACTTGAAATAAAATCACACTTCACTCGAATCACTTTTTTTTATTCTCACACTTTATACATCAGTGATTTTAATACAGCGGTATACACAATGATAGTAACGATGTGGTTTACAGTCCCACATGACTATAAAAATTTAGATCCTTTAAGGAAATTAGATCTTTATGAAAACATTTAATTTTTTTGAAAATTCAATCTAGATTTTAACCTAGACAAGTTTTCCGGAATAACCCTTTACCGGTGTTTGCAAAATGTTTTTGTGGGTTTGGTGGGTTTCAGATTTGAAAATTTTAGCTCAAAACTTATGGTTTTGTGTCACCCACTTACTAACCTTGTATTAGGAAAGCAACACGTCCAGTATACTTGCTCCGTATATTACCTTTCGGTAAACTACCGTCCGGTTGTAAAGGAAAGCGTTGAACAAGCAACTGTTAAGGCAATGTCCCGTGACATGCTTTTAATTATGGTCAAAAACGTGTCGGATGCAATTACTATCCTTTGTAGGAGCAATAGTAAAGATCACCCTGTAATTTTTCGGTCTGGCACAAGGTCCTGTCTTCGACCATGCTATGCAACCACCGTTCTTACGGTTGACACCCAATTTGGTTCAGGTGACCTAATGAATTCCAGGTGAATTCCTAGGATTTTACATTCAATGGTAACGAACGCAATGAAAATAGGTTTTCGGAAAACAAATCAGTTTTATTTTGATCAAAATATTTTCTCGTTCAAGCTCGAGTTTAGATATCATTGAATTCCATGAGTTTGTAATTCTCAATCTTTAAAGTCAATCTCAAGGATTGAGTAATATCAGGCTTTAAAAGCTAATTTTTAATCTTTAAGGAGATTATCCTTTCTGGGGGTCTGATTCATTAGTCTTATCAAGGTAATTTGCATGGCGCCCTCCCCATTTTACGAGACAGATCCTCTCATGGTTAGGATAAGTCTGACCACTTGGCAACCCTGTTTGATGCTGAGGTCCGTGGATTTCCTGCTGATTTTAGAGATGACTTTTCTAGATTTTTTGTCAACCTACAGCTGGTCTGGACGACAACTTCCTGACCTAAATCAAGAAGCGCGTGTCTTTTTTGGAAGACTTTACTTCCTTTTAATGATGGAATTGATTCATCGTGCAGATCCATCTTTCTTTCAAATATATTACAGTAAATTAGGTAAAACTGATTAGTTTAGTCCAAAGCAAAAGTACCTGCAATAATCTTGTACAAATATGTGATAAATGTTTTGAAGAACTTGGTAAATTCTTCCCACACTTAGCTTTTATTTATATTTTTCTTTGCCTTTTTATTCTCCTCTATTCCATTTTAAATGAATTCTAACGTTTTGGGTTGTTTCTCCATTTATGTTCTCTCCGAGGTAACAATAATTTCGGCATTAACACCTAGTTTTAACGTTCATAAATATGTGTAAACATGATTTTGAATTCATTTAGTTGAAATTTTTTCAAATTTTCACAAAATTTGGCAAATAAACTAAGTGTAAATCTGAGAGAATTTAAATTTTCACAAAATTTGGTAAATAAACTAAGTGTAAATTCGAGAGAATTTATAACCGTTCCCCACACTTGAGATCATGCATTGCCCTCATTTGCATGAAATCAGACTATAATTATAAATTCATGAGGGTGATTAGTGTAGAAAAGTGATTAAAAATACCGAGTTTGCAACATATTATTTTATATCACATTTGATATTTTGCGTCTTGTCGTCAAAATTAGTAGCTTTTGTTGAATTTAATGTCAATCTTTGAAAGTGCGATGTTTTACACTGTTTTGTACATAAGATAAACTATAAACATATATATACATATATTATTATTAATTTTTTTTATAAAAACCTTTATTTATTAAAACAATTTAAATGAATAATTTTTTTTTAAAATTTTGTTTCCTTTTACTTTAGGTAGTTTCGGTATGTTTACCTAGTCCGTCCCTCGACAAAATTTAAAATTTGTCGTTTTTAAAGCGATTGTTTTAAAAGCAAAGATTTTTGGGTTTTTTAATTTTTTTGGTATACTTTAGATCAATAAAATTAAAAATAATGATAACAAAATTCTTCGCCCCGCCCTCGGGTAAAGCAATTTCGGTTCTATGACCTAGTCTTCAACTTACGATGAATTTTAGAAATCATTTTTTAAACTTAATGAAATAAAGTAAATTTTGTTTTTAAATTCACACAAAACTTAAATTTAAAAAAAAAACATATTAATTTTATATAAAACCTACAAAAAAAAATTCAGAATGGGGGAAGAAAACTAGTTCTTTAGTGTCTGCTAGTGGAAAAGACCAATCGGATTCCATTCTCGAAACTACACGAGAACAGAACAACTAACTCTAGACTGCGTTTTCTTTTTAGAACATTTGAATCTCCCCATACTTAGGTAGCTGTGGTGTCGAAATTGTAATTAACTTCATCGTCAATTTCTTTTGGACCATAATCAACTTGCATATCTGTGACTTTTGCTTTAAGCCATTGGTCGGATTCCTGTGTAATATCCACAAATTCAACTATTTTCGCCTTTTCTTTAGGCGATAGATTGGATACTAACCGGTTACATAACTTAAAGTTCCCCTTGGTTCTAGCATCGCGAATCCGTTTAATAAGTTTCTTCATTGAACTATTAATAACGGGGTCATTTAATTTCGTATCAACAATGAGGTTCTTTGTTATCAGGTCATCATTCGGCGTTTTATTATTGTTAAGCACTACCGTTAGAGTTGGTAAAACAATGTGGTTCTTACCAATCGTTTTTGCTGGTTCAACGGTTTTGGTTGGTGGAGATTTAGACTTTCGACTCACAAAGGTGATCGATTTTTCACCATCACTAAGTGTCATTCTACCCTCTCTTACATTAATGAACGCCTCGGCGGACGCTAAGAATGGTCGTCCTAAAATTAGAGGAACGTTTGAGTCTTCTTCTATATCAATGACAATAAATTCGACTAAAAAGGTTAAATTACCCACTTGAACGGGTAGGTTGTCAGTAATTCCAACTGGGTGCTTAATGGTTTGATCAAAGCGAATACTCATTTTTGTTGGACTTAACTCACCTACTCCTAATCTCTTATATAATGAAAGTGTAACGACCCGGAAATTTCCGACCAAATTTAAACTTAATCTTCATATGATTTCGATACTATAGGCAAAGTTTGTTAGGTTGAGTCTCAAAAATTTTGAACTGTTTTATATATTCAATTGACCTTCGACTGTTCTCGACGATTCACGAACAATTATTTGTAAATAGATACATATATATGTGTGTGTATATACATGTGTATATAAATATAAATACTACATGAAAATATATAAAATAATATTAAATCTATTTGTTTAAAAATATATAATATATATTTATGTTATAAACCTTGTTATTTAAAACTGATTATAGATAGAAGAGAGTAAATGGAAAATGAATGATTTCGAGCTTAATTGGCAAACATCGGTAACACTCGGTTGATGTTTTGTTAGTTTTAATATAGATATTGTAGGTGTTCATGAAGGATTTAAATAAAAGTTGAACTGTAAATTGATTACGAAAATTTTAGATTTGTCAAAAATATTTTATCTTTTTAGTTTAAATATTAGTACTCCGTACATGTTAATTGGAACACAAAATAAATAATTATCGAACCTTTTTGATCAGGTTTCAAACAGTTAATGAGTGAAATAATTAAATATATTTAATCTAAAAATTTGGGAATTTTAGGAACACATTATATTTTAACTGTTTAGCAATGGACACGATAGTACTAAGCAATTTAAAATGTCGGCAGATATATTTCCAAATTGCACGTTTAAAATTAATGATTATTATTATATATTAATTATTATTATAGTTATCATTTACTGTATTTGTTTGTCCACTTTATATCTTATCTATCTAATTAGGAGATTCAAATTCAATGTATCACAAGAATTGTGAAAGCATATCACTGTTCTTTTGTCCATTCAACTGAACTATATCTATTTATATATTATCATATGCATATACATATAATTCGATGAATCTAATATATATATATACACTTACATATGCACATACATATACATATTCTTATAACATGATTCCCTTACTCGACAATCATTCTTTCACCACCTCCACAACCTTCGGCCACAACCACAGCTCGCTGCCAACCACCACTAACCATCACTCCCCCTCTCTAACTCTCTTCCTCTCTTTTCGTTGAACCATCATTCACCACTTCTATTCCTTTTCTTGTTTACTATCAAACCCAAGCTTCATCACCACCTTAACCGTCGCTAATCACCACCAAATAACCACCATCTCCGATCACCATCACAATCATCAAATTGTATTATTATATATATATTTTTTTTACCCGTTACGTTTGTCAACTTAAGACCGAGACCATCATAACCACTTTATTGTTGTGCACTAGCTCGACCAAGATAAATGAAGATCATTTTTGTCAAACTTACAACAAACGAAACCACCTGCAAACCCCTTCGAGAACCATGGTTTCTGTTGGGTTTCTGTCGACACAAATAGCCAATGGTCACCATCGAACACCCATGGTTGTTGCTCGTTAACTGCTGCAACCTCCTAATAAACCCTTTTATTTTCATCTTCAAAGATCACTGTTATTTTGTAAATAACCTTGTACACCGAGACTTTAATGCACTTTGGGTTAACTAATTTACTTTTGTAACGGGTCATCACAGGTGGTATCAGAGCGTTGGTCCTAGCGAACCAGGTCTTGCATTAGTGTGTCTAACTGATAGTTGTTAGGATGCATTAGCGAGTCTGGACTTCGACCTTAGCTGCATATTATACGTATTGTTTATCATTCCTAGTGTAAAATTACCTGCTTATTATTCCTAAGTCTAGACACGACTTCCTGTGCTTAATTGATAGATAGTGTACAGATAAAATCATATCTTAGCGTATCTGTAACTGTAGACTTTATCGGACACGTTTCCTTAATTCCCTCCGTAATCTACGGGATCTTCTATACTAAATATAGGTATTCTATGTAATTAGAATATCATCCGATATCCAAAAATCATTTCATATCGAAAAATCCTTTATTCAATCGTATGCAATGGAACTCACAATTAGTTCAAGTCCCTCGGATTCCGATATGGAGTCCCACTCCAGCTCTGAAAGCAGCGTCACCAGAATGAATCAATCAATCAGTCATCCCCGATTCATCTGATGGGTTCGTAATTGATTTAATCAATGGAGAAGCGAAGAAGGCGATCCTTTTCACCAACCGAATTTACCTCTTGGCGAAGAACCTGACGCACTTACCGGCGAACCTATCCGAAACACCATTTTTAGCCTCATCTCCAGGGTAGCTCGTCACGATTATCTTCTATCTAAAATTCTAAACCTTATTCATCCGCCCGTTCCGACCGACAATCGTTCCGGTGTACCAGCAGAAGTTAACGAACTTCGCGCTCGAGTAGTAGCATTGAAACACATGGTGCAAGGATTACAAACACCATCAGCAGCACCAGCAGCATAATCATCGTTCTACGAATCGTTCTACATCAATTACCTTTGTTCGACATGACGATTATGTAATCTTTGATGTTTTAGAGATTATATATTCTCGTTCTAACGGTAAATTAAATGAGATTAATATCATATCAACTCATTAAATCTATATTACATCTGAATAAAATATATATGTAAGTATATTTTCATAAAGATTGTAATTAAAAATTCTTTCGTACAAACTGTTAATGATGAAAATATTTTAACGGGTAGGTAGTACCCGAGGAATATTTAGATTTCACATTAATAAGTTACACTGTACATTCTTCGAATCTGATTCAACGGTCATTTACTATCCTACTTACAACCACCAATATACGAATCTGTTCACCGCAGAATAACCATTTTTATTCAATTTCATATTTGGATTTTGACCTATCAGAATCTAACAAGTGGCATAATGAAGAAAACATTGGACATGATAAAATTTGTTAGAAACAAACAAATTAATTATAAAGAATTTTGTTAAGAATCCACGCTAACTGTTCCTAGCTAACTGTTCCCAGCTAACTGTTAATTCCGTATTACATTTTATTTTTCGCAATTTACATTCTCGCAATTTTATTTATCGTCATTTAATTTCTGTTATTTACTTTTACGCACTTTAAATAACGGGACACGTATACAAGGTTTCGACCTATTATATCGACCCATCTATATATATATTTCGGAACAACCATAGACACTCTATATGTGAATGTTAGAGTTGGCTATACAGGGTTGAGGTTGATTCCAAAATATATATATGGTTTGAGTTGTGATCAATACTGAGACCGGTACACGGGTCACGATACGTATTAATTAATTCGAATATTATATATTAAGTTATATATGAATATATTGGATTATTGGACAATTGGACTATTGGACTGCTAACTTTGGGCAATTAAAATGAATTAAAATACTGATTATAACATATGAAACTAAATAATTCTTCAAGTTTGCCACTTGATTTCATCTTAAACCTCATTCGTATCTTGACGATTATAATCTGCGTTCAAACCTTTCATGATTCTTGAAAACACCTCGATCGAGAGGATGAACCAGCTGCACTTCATCTATGGAAGAAAAGATTGATGCATATAGTTATACACCTGAAAAACCCTCGGAAACTGAGTAAACGTTTAACACGTAGCTGTACTAATTCCTTTAGTGTTATTATTACCCAAAATGATTTGGTAATCCCTTTCAAAGTAGCAAATTTTATCACAGCTCCAGCAAGTCAACTCTGACTTTTCATTCGAAATAACCTTATTATAACCTTGATATATATGTGTACTCTTTATTGTTACTGGAGAATCTTTTATATTCCACCATATTACCATCAGCGTTTAATCATCTAAAAATACAATTCTCCTGAAACCACCTCAGTTTGATAACCGATGACCCAGATCCGTTAACCTTGAAAATGCTGACGAAGTAGCATGTTGTAGATGGTCTTAATGTCCAATAGTTGATGATAAAGAAGGAAGTGTTAGGAATGCTCGATAGAAAATTTGGTACTGAAATCGGATTGAGCACACCGTGAAGGAAACAAAGAATAAATACAAGTACCAAACCCTATATTCAAAGAATCCAGGTAATTCTGGATCCGATGAAATCTTTAGAGAATATCTTGCTCCAAAGTCATGTTAAAATCTTGCGGAAAATCTTTCTTCATTCACCTCCGAACTTAGAAATTTCAAAATATCATCATAAATATCTTCGATATTTTTGACGATATTTTCATAAATATTCTTGTCCGAAATTATCTACCTCTTCGTGTTTTCTGTATTTCGTTATACTGGAAACTTCTGTAAAAATCTAAGTATAAATTATGAATGAATTGTGGAGAAGTGTTGGGAATTGATGCATGAGTTAGTATAATATAATGCGCTTGGCCAACGTGATTATATTACAGTAAGTCATGCTGAGTTTCTAATGTAACATGATGATTCACAGACTATAACGTCATCATATGCCATGTCACACGACTCTTTCATTCTACTTAATTTCTAAGCATATCACGGAAATATTTCCTTGATATTTCTGTTCTTCCGTAACTCCGACAATCTGCTAATAAATCGTGCGATTACATTTTCTTTCTGATTAGAAGATTTATTTAAATTCCTTGAATTCCGGAATTCCACCATGACTACGTCAAAAGTCAAGACGAATCTTTATTTCTCATTACACTCTTTTGTGATACCTTCACTCGTACGCTTCACAGGATCAAATTGTTTTATCTATATTAATAAATAATGATAAAACTCTATTTATCAACTCATATTCGTCATAAAAACAATTTTATTGTTAGCCATGACGACCTCACTCAAATTTCGGGGACGAAATTTCTTTAACGGGTGGGTACTGTAACGACCCGGAAATTTCCGACCAAATTTAAACTTAATCTTCATATGATTTCGATACTATAGGCAAAGTTTGTTAGGTTGAGTCTCAAAAATTTTGAACTGTTTTATATATTCAATTGACCTTCGACTGTTCTCGACGATTCACGAACAATTATTTGTAAATAGATACATATATATGTGTGTGTATATACATGTGTATATAAATATAAATACTACATGAAAATATATAAAATAATATTAAATCTATTTGTTTAAAAATATATAATATATATTTATGTTATAAACCTTGTTATTTAAAACTGATTATAGATAGAAGAGAGTAAATGGAAAATGAATGATTTCGAGCTTAATTGGCAAACATCGGTAACACTCGGTTGATGTTTTGTTAGTTTTAATATAGATATTGTAGGTGTTCATGAAGGATTTAAATAAAAGTTGAACTGTAAATTGATTACGAAAATTTTAGATTTGTCAAAAATATTTTATCTTTTTAGTTTAAATATTAGTACTCCGTACATGTTAATTGGAACACAAAATAAATAATTATCGAACCTTTTTGATCAGGTTTCAAACAGTTAATGAGTGAAATAATTAAATATATTTAATCTAAACATTTAGGAATTTTAGGAACACATTATATTTTAACTGTTTAGCAATGGACACGATAGTACTAAGCAATTTAAAATGTCGGCAGATATATTTCCAAATTGCACGTTTAAAATTAATGATTATTATTATATATTAATTATTATAGTTATCATTTACTGTATTTGTTTGTCCACTTTATATCTTATATATCTAATTAGGAGATTCAAATTCAATGTATCACAAGAATTGTGAAAGCATATCACTGTTCTTTTGTCCATTCAACTGAACTATATCTATTTATATATTATCATATGCATATACATATAATTCAATGAATCTAATATATATATATATATATATACACTTACATATGCACATACATATACATATTCTTATAACATGATTCCCTTACTCGACAATCATTCTTTCACCACCTCCACAACCTTCGGCCACAACCACAGCTCGCTGCCAACCACCACTAACCATCACTCCCCCTCTCTAACTCTCTTCCTCTCTTTTCGTTGAACCATCATTCACCACTTCTATTCCTTTTCTTGTTTACTATCAAACCCAAGCTTCATCACCACCTTAACCGTCGCTAATCACCACCAAATAACCACCATCTCCGATCACCATCACAATCATCAAATTGTATTATTATATATATTTTTTTTTACCCGTTACGTTTGTCAACTTAAGACCGAGACCATCATAACCACTTTATTTTTGTGCACTAGCTCGACCAAGATAAATGAAGATCATTTTTGTCAAACTTACAACAAACGAAACCACCTGCAAACCCCTTCGAGAACCATGGTTTCTGTTGGGTTTCTGTCGACACAAATAGCCAATGGTCACCATCGAACACCCATGGTTGTTGCTCGTTAACTGCTGCAACCTCCTAATAAACCCTTTTATTTTCATCTTCAAAGATCACTGTTATTTTGTAAATAACCTTGTACACCGAGACTTTAATGCACTTTGGGTTAACTAGTTTACTTTTGTAACGGGTCATCACAGAAAGAGGCATAACACTCACACTTGCACCTAAATCTGCTAGTGCATCATACTTGACACAATTACTAAGTAGACAAGAAATAATAAATTCACCCGGATCACCCAACCTGGGTGGAGGTTTCGGTGGAACTGTCTTCTCCGGGTTTATTTTTACGGTTTTTGTTTCTTGCACTTTCTTATTCTTCTTCTTCTTTCCAGAGGTATCACAAACTTTATTACCTATTACTTGCTCATACTCAACTCCTTTTCTTGGAAACGGGATGGGTGGTTTGTATGGTGCCACCACTGGCTTTACATATTCGGGTGGTGGTGGTGTTGTAACTTCTTCATTGTTACTCACATCAAAAACCTTCCCATCTTCTGATACTGGTTTTTCAGAATTTGTTGACACCATATTAACATTCTCATTCCGAGGATTTACTTCAGTATCACTCGGTAGTTTTCCTTGTTCCCTCTTACTCCTCATGCTAGCAAGAGTACCTACGTATTTTCTAGATTCAGAATGGAAGCTTGTTGAGTTCTTAATGATTGATCAAACCTCTCATTTGTTTGGGTTTGAGATGTAATAAATTGTGTTTGAGATTCCATTAGCTTTGCCATCATTTCTTCCAGATTTGGCTTTTTCTCTTCGGTTTGTTGTGGTGGTTTATACAAGCTAGGTTTTTGTTGATTGAAAGTGTTGTTTTGAGTTGGTTGGTTATTCGGACCTTGTTGGTTGTACGAGTTGTTGTTGGGTCCATTTAGATTGTAAAGAATGTTTTGATTTCGATTGAAGTTTGGCTGTGGCGGTTGATAATTATTTTGATAATTATTTCCCGGCCTTTGGTTTATGTAGGAAACATTCTCTCATTGTTCCATCGTTTGTTCAATGTGACAATCTTTCATTAAGTGTGGTTCACTGCATTGCTCACAACTGATTCGTATTGCGTGAATATCTTTATTCATCTTTTCCATTCGTCTCTCGAAAGCATCTATTTTTGCAGAAACGGAATCAAAGTCATGGCTAGAATCGGCTCTAGCCGCTTTAGATGAACGAAAGATATTTTTTTCTTGGTGCCACTCATGTGAGTGGGAAGCAGTGTTATCAATAATTTTGTAAGCTTCAGTTGCGGTTTTCTTCATAATAGAACCACCAGCTGCTATGTCAATGTCTTTTCGTGTAGCAATGTCGATACCTTGGTAGAATATTTGTACTATTTGATAAGTATCTAAACCGTGTTGAGGACATCCTCTCAACAATTTTCTGAATCTTGTCCACGCCTCATGATGTGTGCAGCGGTGTATACGAAATACTATTATTGTTTATTATGAAATACTATTAAATACGATACAATTTTACACAAGTTATTTATTTATTTATAGAGTGGATATACCTAAACCTTGCTACAACACTTATAGGCAGTGTACCTAATCGTACAGTAGTGTAGTTTTTAGTAAGTCCGGTTCGTTCCACAGGGAGCTAGCCAGGTTTAACGCTATATTTTTTAACCTATAATTGTAAAAATATAAATATATATATAAGTAGTATTATTATTATTATAAAAGAGGATTTTTTACCGTTTAATGACCGGTTTGTCGATTTTAAATAAAGCGTAAAAATAAATGAAGATAATATAAATGACAGAATTTAAATTGCGATAAAGTAAATTGAAGTAATTAAAATGACAGTAAATAAAGGTACGATGAATTATGAAATAAAAGTATTATGCTTATTTAAACTTCCGTAATCATGATATTTGACGTTTTGATTTTCATTTATTTATCTGGGTTAATTGTCCTTTGTCCTGGATTTATTTGATACCTATCTGGTTTTGTCCATAATAGTCCATCGGTCATAATTATAAAATAATCGTCAAATTAACCTTATTCCCGAAGTCAAATATTCCAACTAATTAGGGATTCGAACTGTAACATGGTTTTAATACTTTGTTTAATAATTACACCAGGTTATCAACTGCGCGTAATCCAAGGTTTTAATACTTTGTTAACAATTACACCAATTATCCTTGAATGTAATCCACCCCTGTTTTAATGAGATATGAATATTAATTTACCCACTTGATCAGAATGAATAATCAATTGCCCAACCCGAATAATTAATTAAATGATCGTAAAAGATGTCGTATAAATGTCACTAAATAAAACATACATAATCATTTTAATAATTATTAGATTAACTAATTTGAAGATAGGTTCGACAGGTTCTAATGAGTTGTCATTCGATTAGACAATACCCCCTATCTATTAATAGTCAATAGTCCAATGTCCACAAGTGTCGGTCTTTTGTCCAAACCTTAATTATGGTAAAAAATCTAATAACCCCGTCTTAATATTTAGTCCAACATCACGATTACTTCGGCTCAAATAAGCATAATAATAACTTAGTTACGAGACATTAATTTAAAAAGGAAGAACATAGCTTACAGTGGTGATTAATCGCGTAGCGTTACACGGACAGAGATCCGACTTCAAAACCCGTAAAACATTTCTAACATTAACCCAACTAAACCATAATTTATTATTAATATTAATTATAATTAAAATTAAAATTATAATTATATATTACGTAGAGAGAAAGAGAGATTGAAAAAGGTGTGTATATTTCGTGCAGAATTCGTCGCCTTTTATAGCACTTGGCCAGATTCTGATGCCCATGCGATCGCATGGATTTTGTGCCTTCTGGCCATGCAATCGCATGGCCCTCTGATCCAGCTCACATGCTTTTGTTTTCTAGTTTTCCGACGGTTTTTAATATATAATATAATGAATTATTTATATATTATATTATATTTATGTGCATAGTTAACTTGTAATTTTAGCTCCGTTGCGTCGCGCGTTGATAGTTGGTTCACGTCCCGGTTCCGAATTTTTGAACGTCCTTGCGTACTATTTAATATCTTGTACTTTACGTTTCGTGGCTCGTACTCTTGTAATTTTGAGACGTTTCTCATCAATAAATTGAACCACTTGAATTATATCTTGTACATTTGAGCTTTTTGGTCATTTGCATCTTTAAATCGTCGTTTTCTTCTTTTGTCTTCGCACTTATTTATTTAAACGAATATTACATAAAAATAGAACAACTGAAATTGAAAGCTTTACATATTGGATGGATATTGATACTAAATATATGTTCATTTGGAGCACTATCAAATATCCCCACACTTGAACGTTGCTTGTCCTCAAGCAATACAGAACTTAAAATAAAATCACACTTCACTCGAATCACTTTTTTTATTCTCACACTTTATACATCAGTGATTTTGATACGGTGGTATGAACAATGATTGTAACGATGTGGTTTACAGTCCCACATGACTATAAAAATTTAGATCCTTTAAGGAAATTGGATCTTTATGAAAATATTTGATCTTTTGAAAATTCATTGTAGCTTTTACCCTAGATAAGTTTTCCAGAATAACCCTTCACCGGTGTTTACAAAATGTTTTTGTGGGTTTTGTGGGTTTCAGATTTTAAAATTTTAGCTCAAAACTTGAAGTTTTGTGTCACCCACTTGCTAACCTTGTATTAGGAAAGCACACGTCCAATATACTTGCTCCGTATATTACCTTTTGGTAAACTACCGTCCGGTTGTAATTGTAGAAACCCGTCCTAATCCATCCGGACGAAGTCCATATCAATTATAAACGATTCACAACAGTTGATTACATCGCGAGGTACTTGACCTCTATATGATACATTTTACAAACATTGCATTCGTTTTTGAAAAGACAATCTTTCATTACATCGAAAGTTGACGACATGCATACCATTTCATAATATATCCAATCTATAAATCACTTAATAATAATCTTGATGAACTCAACGACTCGAATGCAACGTCTTTTGAAATATGTCATGATTGACTCCAAGTAATATCTCTAATATGAGCAAATGCACAGTGGAAAATTTCTTTCAAACCTGAGAATAAACATGTTTTCAAGTGTCAACCAAAAGGTTGGCGAGTTCATTAATTTATCATAAATAATCATTTCAGATAGTATAATAGACCACAAGATTTCATTTTCATAAACATCATTCTCGTATCAGGCATTTCACAAACTGCATAGAGATAAAAATCATTCATATGGATTGAACACCTGGTAACCGACGTTAACTTAATGAATAGAATATCCCCAAAATAGAACCTCTCGTCTGTATAATAATCTCGAAGTACTAAAGCATTCGTACCCCGAATGGGACTTGTCAAGGTCCATAGATCTATCTTTAGGATTCGCGTCAATCAGGGGCCATTTCCCTAAATTCTTAGGTTACCAGACTTGAAGGGCGATATTCGGTTTAATAATCCATCCATAGAATGTAATTTTTAAGTACTTGTGTCTATTTCGTAAAACATTTATAAAAGCAGCGCATGTATTCTCAGTCCCAAAAATATATATTGCAAAAGCATTTAAAAAGGGAGCAAATGAAACTCACAATACTGTATTTTGTAGTAAAAATACATATGACGACATTGAACAATGCAGGGTTGGCCTCGGATTCACGAACCTATATCATTTATATATTCATTAATACATATAACCGTACTCAAACAATTTCATATACTATCTCTTTATATATTATTTATTTAATTTGTTTATATTTATATATTTGTAAATGATTATTACTTATATAGTTATATATATAGTTATGTTGTATATATATTTAAAATGATTAATATTTATATATTTATTTATATTAACATATATATATATATATATATATATATATATATATATATATATATATATGGTTAGTATTATATCTAAAATTCATTGGTTTGTTATATATATAAGTATTATAAATGTTAATATGTTTTACATATAGGTATATAAACTATTAGTACAATTATAATATATGTTAGGTCAAAATATTATCTATAACAAAAATGATAGTTTTGAAAATTATGATTTAATAATAATAATAACTTTCTTGATAATGATAATACTAATAATAATAACGATATTGTTAAAAAAATACTTATATTAATAATAGTAGTAATATAAATAATTACGAAAATGATATTAGTACTAATATTAGTGAAACTAATTATCACTTGTATTACTTTTATAATAACAATAATAATTATAATTCTAGACATAATTATAATAATAGTACTTAAAATGATAAGTTAGTAAACATAATAATAATATTATTCATAGTTGTGTCTATAATCATAATACTAATAATAAATGGTAACGTCAGTAATGATTTTATTATTAATACTTTTGTTGATAATAATAATAATAATAATACTAACAATTTTATAAAATGATACTAATAATAATATTTACAATGATAAATTGTATTATGCTCATAATATTGATAATAGTAATAAAAATGATCATAATTATAATAACAATAATACATATGTAATATTAGTAATAATAATATCAATAATACCAAGTAATAATAATAATATTAATAATAATAGCAATTTTTAACAATACTAATTAATACTAGTAAGAACAATAACAATCATAATAATAACAATAACAATAACAATAACAATAACAATAACAATAAGAATAAGAATAACAATAACAATAACAATAACAATAACAATAACAATAACAATAACAATAACAATAACAATAACAATAACAATAACAATAACAATAACAATAACAATAACAATAACAATAATAATAATAATAATAATAATAATAATAATAATAATAATAATAATAATAATAATAATAATAATAATAATAATAATGGAAATGGGAATAAAAGATATACCCCAAAAAAATGCACCCAACGAGACTCGAACCCAAGACCTCTCGTTAACCCGCACACCCATCAAACCATTCTTCTATCACTGCTTATCTGAATTAATCAAAGCTTTAATCTACTTATTCTGTTTTCTGCTTCTTACCATCTTCTTCTTCTCCATCGGCACAATTCAATCTAAATCCTTTCTAATCTTAATAACTATTACATGATCGAGTTTAGAACCTGATATCCAACATATAACTATCTACTAGTGATTAATTGATTTGGGAAAAAAAGAAAAGAAAAAGAAACAGCAGCTATGCTGTTCGACGGTATAAAACAAAAAAAAATTGAATTTCAATTTTTATACTGATTTGGACAATCGTTATAACATGAAACACGTTTTAAAACATCTATAGAAACTATTGGAATTGTTTATTTAACTTATATCAAAACATAAACTTCGAATTCGTTCAAGAACAAATGTTTGACTTTTGAATTTAAAAACTTTGACTCCACAATTCGTCTTTGATTTCGCGAATTAAGGTTTCAGATTTTGTAGATAGTTTGATTGTATGAATTCTAACAACGCTACATTTCTAGATTTTGAAAAAAACGATTCAAAATCGAGTTTTGTTAAAAACTTCACGTACAGGGGAAATAAAATAAAAATATATATATATAACCTGTGTTCTTCATTTGTTTCACTCGCAAGTAAATAATGATAATTGATAATAGAGGTTGAACGTGTTAATTTAATTTACAACTGATTGAATCGTATATAATGAATGTTTGAGTGTCGACATATGTTCACGAGTGAAACAGAAGGCAGGAAAAATAGAATTGATAGGGATATAACAAAATCACGCGTAGTTATCTGTCTTAAGGATTTTTATTTAATTATTATAAATAATTAATAAACATATTAATAATTATAATACTACTAATATTATTAAAAATACTAGCTACAATAATAATAGTTGTAATAACAATAACAATACTTAATTCAAATAATAAAATGATAAAATTGTAATAATAATTATAAAAGTAATAATAATAATATCAATGTTAGTATAACATTTATATTTTAACTTGTACTTATGCTTAATATATTAATGTTACATATTATTAATTATGTAATTATTATAATATATATTCTATAATAACATATATTAATATATTTCATATTTTTACATTTTAATATAAAAATATATTATTATATAATATGTGTTTGCATATTAATTACACTATATATGCAAATATGAAAAAAAATTATTAGTAGTGTTTTGTATATATAAGTATCATATATATATTTATTTACAATATTATGTTATTTCATAATAAAAATAAATATTATAATTTTGACATATAGTATTTATACATTTTATATATATACAATATACATATAATAATAATCATGTTTTAAATATCATGTCTTATTATGTAAATAATTATATTAAATATATTAAGACAAACAAACTCAAAGTATACGTTCAATACTTTGTTAACGTTGACAATTATGCTCGGAATCCTTTACATTCAATCAATATACTCTTTGTAATTAAATATACAGTTTTAAATAACAAGTTTTAGTTATCTTAGGTTATCTTTCATAATAACTACATTATATAATAGTTTATTAATATATATAATTATTTATATATATATTTCAATTTACAACAGTTGTTCGTGAATCGTCGGGAATGGTCAAAGGGTAAATGCATTCATGTAATCCGTTCCAAAGTTTTCGAGACTCAACATTACAGACTTTGCTTATCGTGTCGGAATCATAATAAGATTAAGTTTAATTTTGGTCAGAAATTCCCGGGTCGTCACAGTAAAGGAAAGCGTTGAACAAGCAACTGTTAAGGTAATGTCTAATGACATGCAGATGTTCATGGTCTAAAATGTGTCGGATGCAATTACTATCCTTTGTAGGGGCAATAGTAAAGATCACCCTATAAATTTTTGGTCTGGCACAAGGTCCTGTCTTCGACCATGCTATGGAACCACTGTTCGTACGGTTGACACCCGATTTGGTTCAGGTGACCTAATGAGTTCTGGTGAATTCTTAGAATTTTACGTTCAATGGTAATGAACGCATTGAAAATGGGTTTTCAGAAAACAAATCGGTTTAATTTGATCAAAATATTTTCTCGTTCAAGCTCGAGTTTAGATATCATTGAATTCCATGAGTTTGTAATTCTCAATCTTTAAAGTCAATCTCAAGGATTGAGTAATATCAGGCTTAAAAGCTGATTTTTAATCTTTAATGAGATTATCCTTTCTGGGGGTCTGATTCATTAGTCTTATCAAGCTAATTTGCACGGCACCCTCCCCATTTTATGAGACAGATCCTCTTATGGATAGGATAAATCTGACCACTTGGCGACCCTATTTGATGTTGAGATCCGTGGATTTCCTGCTGATTTTAGAGATGACTTTTCTAGATTTTTCGTCAACCTACAGCTGGTCTGGACGACAACTTCCTGACCTAAATCAAGAAGCACGTGTCTTTTTCGGAAGACTTTACTTCCTTTTAATGATGGAATTGATTCATTGTGTAGATCCATCTTTCTTTCAAATATATTACAGTAAATCGGGTAAAACTGATTAGTTTAGTCCAATGCAAAAGTACCTGCAATAATCTTGTACAAAATATGTGATATATGTTTTAAAGAACTTGGTGAATTCTTTCCACACTTAGCTTTTATTTATTCTTTTCTTTGCCTTTTTATTCTCCTTTATTTCATTTTAAATGAATTCAAGCGTTTTGGGTTGTTTCTCAATTTATGTTCTCTCTGAGGTAACAATAATTTCGGTATTAACACCTAGTTTTATCGTTAATAAATATGTATAAACATGATTTTGAATTCATTTAGTTGAAAAATTTTCAAATTTTAACAAAATTTGGCAATTAAACTAAGTGTAAACCTGAGAGAATTTATAACCCTTCCCCACACTTGAGATCATGCAATGCCCTCATTTGCATGAAATCAGACTATAATTATACATTCATGAGGGTGATTAGTGTAGAAAAGTGATTAAAAATACCGAGTTTGCAAACATATTATTTTATATCACATTTGATATTTTGCGTCTTGTCGTCAAAATTAGTAGCTTTTGCTGAACTTAATGTCAGTCTTTGAAAGTGCATTGTTTTACCCTGTTTTGTACATAACATATACTACATACATACATACATATATATATATATATATATATATATATATATATATATATATATATATATATTTATAAAACCTTTATTTATTAAAACAATTTAAATGAATAATTTTTTAAAATTTTGTTTCCTTTTACTTTAGGTAGTTTCGGTATGTTTACCTAGTCCGTCCCTCGACAAAATTTAAAATTTGTCGTTTTTAAAGCGATTGTTTTAAAAGCAAAGATTTTTGGATTTTTTAATTTTTTTGGTATACTTTAGATCAATAATATTAAAAATAATGATAACAAAATTTTTCGCCCCGCCCTCGGGTAAAGCAATTTCGATTCTATGATCTAGTCTTTAACTTACGACGAATTTTAGAAATCATTTTTTAAACTTAATGAAATAAAGTAAATTTTGTTTTTAAATTCACACAAAACTTAAATTTAAAAATCGTATTAATTTCATACAAACCTACAAAACAAAATAAAATTCAGAGTGGGGGAAGAAAACTAGTTCTTTAGTGTCTGCTAGTGGAAAAGACCAATCGGATTCCATTCTCGGAACTACACGAGAACAGAACAACTAACCCTAGACAGCATTATTTCTTAGAACATTTGAATCTCCCTACAATTAGGTAGCTGTGGTGTCGAAATTGTGATTAACTTCATTGTCAATTTCTTTTGGACCATAATCAACTTGCATATCTGTGACTTTTGCTTTAAGCCATTGGTCGGATTCCTGTGTAATATCCACAAATTCAACTAGTTTCGCCTTTTCTTTAGGCGATAGATTGGATACTAACTGGTTACATAACTTAAAGTTCCCCATGGTTCTAGCATCGCGAATCCGTTTAATAAGTTTCTTCATTGAACTATTAATAACGGAGTCATTTAATTTCGTATCAACAACGGGGTTCTTTGTTACCAGGTCATCATTAGGTTTTACTTCATCTTCCCCACACTTAGGCGTTTTATTATTGTTAAGCACTACCGTTGGCGTTGGTAAAACAACATGGTTCTTACCAATCGTTTTTATTGGTTCAACGATTTTGGTTGGTGGAGATTTAGACTTTCGAATCATAAAGGTGATTGATTTTTCATCATTACTAAGTGTCATTCTACCTTTTCTTACATCAAATAACGCCCCAGTGGACGCTAAGAATGGTCGACCTAAAATTAGAGGAACGTTTGAGTCCTCTTCTATGTCAATGACAATAAATTTGACTAAAAGGTTAAATTACCCACTTGAACGGGTAGGTTGTTAGCAATTCCAACTGGGTGCCTAATGGTTTGATCAAAGAGTCGGACACTCATCTCTGTTGGACTTAACTCACCTACTCCTAATCTCTTATATAATGAAAGAGGCATAACACTCACACTCGCACCTAAATCTGCTAGTGCATCATACATGACACAATCACTAAGTAGACAAGGAACAATAAATTCACCCGGATCACCCAACCTGGGTGAAACTTTTGGTGGAACTGTCTTCACCGGATTTATTTTTACAGTTTTTATTTCTTGCACTTTCTTATTCTTCTTCTTCTTTCCAGAGGTATCACAAACTTTATTACCTATTACTTGCTCATACTCAACTCCTTTTCTTGGAAATGGGATGGGTGGTCTGTATGGTGCCACCACTGGCTTTACATACTCAGGTGGTGGTAGTGTTGTAACTTCTTCATTGTTACTCACATCTAAAACCTTCCCATCTTCTGGTGTTGGTTTTTCAGAATTCGTTGACACCATGTTAACATTCTCATTCCGAGGATTTACTTCAGTATTACTAGGTAGCTTTCCTTGTTCCCTCTCACTCATCATGCTAGCAAGAGTACCTACGTATTTTTCTAGATTCAAAATGGAAGCTTGTTGAGTTCTTAATGACTGATCAAACCTCTCATTCGTTTGAGTTTGAGATGTAATAAATTGTGTTTGAGATTCCATTAGCTTTGCCATCATTTCTTCCAGATTTGGCTTTTTCTCTTCGATTTGTTGTGGTGGTTTATACAAGATAGGTCTTTATTGATTGAAAGTGTTGTTTTGAGTTGGTTGGTTATTCAGACCTTGTTGGTTATACGAGTTATTGTTTAACCTATTTGGATTGTAAAGAATGTTTTGATTTCGATTGAAGTTTGGCCTTGGCGGTTGATAATTATTCTGATAATTATTTCCCGGCCTTTGGTTCATGTAGGAAACATTCTCTCGTTGTTCCATGGTTTGCTCAATGTGACAATCTTTCATTAAGTGTGGTCCACCGCATTGCTCACAACTAATTCGTATGCGTGAATATCTTTATTCATCTTTTCCATTCGTCTCTCGAAAGCATCTATTTTTGCGGAAACGGAATCAAAGTCATGGCTAGAATCGGCACTAGCCGCTTTAGATGAACGAAAGGTATCTTTTTCTTGGTGCCACTCATATGAGTGGGAGGCTGTGTTATCAATAATTTTTTGAGCTTCGGTTGCGGTTTTTTTCATAATGGAACCACCAGCTGTTATGTCGATGTCTTTTCGTGTAGCAATGTCGCATCCTTGGTAGAATATTTGTACTATTTGATAAGTATCTAAACCGTGTTGAGGACATCCTCTTAACAACTTTTCAAATCTTGTCCACGCCTCATATAGAGTTTCATTTGGCTTTTGTGTGAACGTAACTATTTCTCCTTAAAGTCTCACGGCTTTAGATGCTGGAAAGAATTGTTTAAGAAATTTTTCAACTAAGACATCCCGTGTTTCAATCGCCCCTTCAGGTAACGATTCTAACCAATCTTTGGCTTCTCCCTTTAAAGTCCAGGGAAACAACATGAGATAGATCTGTTCATCCTCAACTTCTCTTATTTTGAATAGAGTACAGATCCTATTAAAGGTTCGAAGATGTTCGTTTGGATCTTCTTTTGGCGTACCACTATATTGGCATTGATTAGTTACCATGTGTAGGATTTGTCCTTTGATTTCATAATCTATCGCATTAATGTCTGGCTTAATAATGGTGTGACCTTGGCCCGTGCGTGTGGCTCTCATTCGGTCTTCCATACTTAGAGGTTCTGTTACTTCCATAATTGAATTTGTTGAATCTGAATCACTAGAGGATTCTGATTTAATAGTTTCTTCCTCGACAATCTCTGGATGAGTAATTTGTGGTTCCGGAGGAATGATTAGTAGTTCAGGATCTCTGAATTGTCCCTGAATATCCTCTGGATTCTCAATTTTGAGGTCAGGTTCAAAAAATGGATTATCGGAAATTTGAATTGGAGTACTTGGTCGACTAGATGATGATTCTAAAGAAAAATCAACAACGACAATGTTGGCTAGATGTCTTGATCGAGTCACAGGTGGCGAACGTATGAAAGGTGGTGAACGTTTTGCTCGGTGCATTCACTGAATATCCTATTAGTTATAAAAGATAAAAATTATATAAGCTATCAAATTAATAGACTTTTCTGATTTTGCCCACGTTTCGAATAGCCAATAGATGCAGCAGGTAGCCAGGACCCTTTAAATTGGAAGCCCACAACTTGCCAGTAACAAATCCAACTATTACTACGAACCAGAAAATTTTGGATATCTATCAATTTAACCGCTTAAAATAATTTTTTGTCGAAATTTTGAAATTAAAATCTATGTCCTAAAAACTAGAGCGTCGAGAAATAAGAAAGAAAAAGAGTGCGTCAAAAAACGTCGAAAAAAAATAAAAGGTCGAAAAATTAAGCGTCGAAAAACAAACAGTCGAAAAATAAAAATAAGAAAATAAAGCGTCGAAACTTAAAAGGTCTAAAAACTAAAAATTAAAACTTACATCTAAAAATATTAAAGCTTAAAGGAATTCTATATCCAAAACGGTAATAACTAAAAGTCACTAAAATCTATTAAATATTAACGCTATAAGCGACGTCGTAAAATTTTAAAACACCTAAATCTTAATCTAAAGAGAAAGTACTTAAGGGATTTTACGGCAAAGCCTAAAAATCTAGAAATATAGTAACTACGGCAAAAACTAAGTTTAAAACTAGTTACGAACGATAAAAATACAAATATTACGAATAAACGAGTAAAAAATACAATTTATAAAAAGAAATAAAAAGTACTAAAATTACAATTTTATAAAAATATTATTTTTATATTATTATTTTATAAAATTATTAATTTTATAAATAATAAAACTAATTGAAACTTAAAAATATAAAATAAAATAAACTAAAACTTAATAATTAAATAACTAAACCCTAATTAATATTTAATTTATTATAATTATTATTAATTACGTAACCCTAATTGTGTCGGCAGAGGTACCTGGGCTGTCAAATCACTCCATGCGATCGCATGGATTATATGTTATAATTTCATGCGGTCGCATGGCCCTCGGATCCAGTTCAGTTGTTGGGCTGCTACAGTGTAGTGGCCCGATTATTTTTTTTTATTTTTCTGTTTTTAATTTATTTATATAAAATAAATAAAAACTTAATTTTTAAAAACTAAAATAGAAATAGAAAAACTTTATAATTTTATATATTTTAAACAAACTTTTAAAAATATATATATTTCATTTTTCTTTTTATATTTTTGTATTTTTAATATTTAAAACGTATTTTTACAAAAAGAAATTAAAACTTAATATTTTTTTTATATATAGCGTTTTGCTTCGGCGTTCCCCGGCAGCGGCGCCAAAAACTTGATGTGTGCAGCGGTGTATACGAAATACTATTATTGTTTATTATGAAATACTATTAAATACGATACAATTTTACACAAGTTATTTATTTATTTATAGAGTGGATATACCTAAACCTTGCTACAACACTTATAGGCAGTGTACCTAATTGTACAGTAGTGTAGTTTTTAGTAAGTCCGGTTCGTTCCACAGGGAGCTAGCCAGGTTTAAGGCTATATTTTTTAACCTATAATAGTAAAAATATAAATATATATATAAGTAGTATTATTATTATTATAAAAGGGGATTTTTTACCGTTTAATGACCGGTTTGTCGATTTTAAATAAAGCGTAAAAATAAATGACGATAATATAAATGACAGAATTTAAATTGCGATAAAGTAAATTGCAGTAATTAAAATGACAGTAAATAAAGGTACGATGAAATATGAAATAAAAGTATTATGCTTATTTAAACTTCCGTAATCATGATGTTTGACGTTTTGATTTTCATTTATTTATCTGGGTTAATTGTCCTTTATCCTGGATTTATTTGATACCTATCTGGTTTTTGTCCATAATAGTCCATCGGTCATAATTATAAAATGCTCGTCAAATTAACCTTATTCCCGAAGTCAAATATTCCAACTAATTAGGGATTCGAACTGTAACATGGTTTTAATACTTTGTTTAATAATTACACCAGGTTATCGACTGCGTGTAATCCAAGGTTTTAATACTTTGTTAACAATTACACTAATTATCCTTGAATGTAATCCACCCCTGTTTTAATGAGATATGAATATTAATTTACCCACTTGATCAGAATGAATAATCAATTACCCAACCCGAATAATTAATTAAATGATCGTAAAAGATGTCGTATAAACGTCACTAAATAGAACATACATAATCATTTTAATAATTATTAGATTAACTAATTTGAAGATAGGTTCGACAGGTTCTAATGAGTTGTCATTCGATTAGACAATACCCCCTAATAGTCAATAGTCCAATGTCCACAAGTGTCGGTCTTTTGTCCAAACCTTAATTATGGTACAAAATCTAATAACCCCGTCTTAATATTTAGTCCAACATCACGATTACTTCGGCTCAAATAAGCATAATAATAACTTAGTTACGAGACATTAATTTAAAAAGGAAGAACATAGCTTACAGTGGTGATTAATCGCGTAGCGTTATACAGACAGAGTTCCGACTTTAAAACCCGTAAAACATTTCTTACATTAACCCAACTAAACCATAATTTATTATTAATATTAATTATAATTAAAATTATAATTATAATTATATATTACATAGAGAGAAAGAGAGATTGAAAAAGGTGTGTATATTTCGTGCAGAATTCGTCGCCTTTTATAGCACTTGGCCAGATTCTGATGCCCATGCGATCGCATGGATTTTGTGCCTTCTGGCCATGCGATCGTATGGCCCTCTGATCCAGCTCACATGCTTTTGTTTTCTAGTTTGCCGACGGTTTTTAATATATAATATAATATATATAATTTTAAGAATTATTTATATATTATATTATATTTATGTGCATAGTTGACTTATAATTTTAGCTCCGTTGCGTCACGCGTTGATAGTTGGTTCATGTCCCGGTTCCGGATTTACGAACGTCCTTGCGTACTATTTAATATCTTGTACTTTGCGTTTCGCGGCTCGTACTCTTGAAATTTTGAGATGTTTCTCATCAATAAATTGAACCACTTGAATTATATCTTGTACATTTGAGCTTTTTGGTCATTTGTGTCTTCAAATCGTCGTTTTCTTCTTTTGTCTTCGCACTTATTTATTTAAACGAATATTACATAAAAATAGAACAATTTCAATTAAAAGCTTTACATATTGGATGGATATTGATACTAAATATATGTTCATTTAGAGCACTATCACCTCATATAGAGTTTCATTTGGATTTTGCGTGAACGTAACAATTTCTCCTTGAAGTCTTACGGCTTTAGATGCCGGAAAGAATTGTTAAAGAAATTTTTCAACTAAGACATCTCATGTATCAATCGCCCCTTCAGGTAATGATTCTAACCAATCTTTGACTTCTCCATTTAAAGTCCAGGGAAACAACATGAGATAGATCTGTTAATCCTCAACCTCTCTGATTTTGAATAGAGTACATATCCTATTAAAGGTTCGAAGATGTTCGTTTGGATCTTCTTTTGGCGTACCACTATATTGGCATTGATTAGTTACCATGTGTAGGATTTATCTCTTGATTTCATAATCTGGTGCATTAATATCTGGCTTAATAATGGCGTGACCTTGGCCAGTGCGTGTGGCTCTCATTCGGTCTTCCATACTTAGAGGTTCCGTTACTTTCATAATTGAATTTGTTGAATACCAATCACTAGAGAATTCTGATTTAACGGTTTGTGGTTCAGGAGGAATGATTAGTGGTTCAGGATCTTGGAATTGTCCTTGAATATCCTCCGGGTTCTTGGTAGTGAAGTCGGGTTCAAAAAATGGATTATCAAAAATTTGAGTTGGAATACTTGTTCGACTAGATGATGATTCTAAAGAAAAATCAACGTCGATAATATTAGCTAGATGTCTTGATCGAGTTACAGGTGGTGAATGTATGAAAGGTGGTGAACGTTTTGCTCGGTGCATTCACTGAATACCCTATTAGTTATAAAAAAAATAAAAAAAAATATTTAAAGTTATCAAATTAATAGACTTTTTTGCTTTTGCCCACGTTTCGAATAGCCAAAAGATGTAGCAGAGAGCTAGAACCCTTTAAATCGGAAGCTCACAACTCAGCCACTAACAAATCTAACTATTACTACGAAGCAGAAAATTTAGATGTCTATCAATTTAACCACTTAAAATAATTTTTCGTTTTGAATTATTAGAGAAGAAGTAGAGAAAATTCTAAGTCCTAAAAACTAGAGCGTCGAAAAGAAAAAGAAAAAGTACGTCGAAAAATAAGGAGTCGAAAAATAAAAATAAAGTAGCGCGTTGAAACTTAAAAAGGAACTAAAATTTATAAACAGCGTCGCAAAATTCTAAAGCATCTAAATCTTAGTCTAAAGAAAAAGCACTTAAGGGATTTTACAGCAAAGACTAAAAATTTAGAAATAAAAATTACTACGGTAAATACTAGACTTAAAACTAATTACGAGCGAAAAATATAAATATTACGAATTAACGATTAAAAGATACGAAATATAAAAATAAAACTTAAAGTTATAAAAATACAATTTTTATAAAAAATATTATTTTTATATTATTTATTTTATAAAAGTATTAGTTTATATAATAAATAAAAATATTAAAACTTAATAATACTAAATATAAATTAAAACTAAAATTTAAAAACTAATTAAATATCTAAACCCTAATTAGGGTTAATAATAATAATAATAATAATAATAATAATAATAATAATAATAATAATAATAATAATAATAATAATAATAATAATAATAATAATAATAATAATAAATAAAACTTACGCGTAATAAATGTTGTCTTAGGTTTGTGGCCTGTCACAGTCAGTCATGCTACCGCATGAAATTAAGGCGTCCAACTCATGCGATCGCTTGGGCCTGGATTTTAGATTAGTTCTTGGGCTGCTACAGTATTGTGGCCCGAGAACTTTTTTTTATTATTTTTTTTTACTTTTTATTTTTTTTGTTTTTAATATATATAAAATATTTATATAAAAACTTATATTTTAAATAAAAATTACTTATTAGTTTTTTTTTTGTAACTAAAAATACTTTTTAATTTAAAAACTTAAAGATATAAATTTTTCTTTTTCTTTTTATATGTTGTATTTTTTAAACGTATTTTTACAATAACTTAATTAAAACTTTAATAAAAACCTTTTTTTTATAGCGTTGCGCTTTTGGCGTTTAGGTTCCCCGGCAGCGGCACCAAAAACTTGATGTGTGCAGCGGTGTATACGAAATATTTATTATTTTTACTACGAAATACTACAAAATATGATACAAATTACACAAGTTTTATTTATTTATTTATGGAATATATCTAAACCTTGCTACAACACTTATAGGCAGTGTACCTAATCATAGAGTAGTGTAGTTTTTAGTAAGTCCAGTTCGTTCCACAGGGAGCTAGCTGAGTTTAACGCTATATTTTTAAACTATATATATATATATATATATATATATATATATATATATATATATATATATATATATATATATATATATATATATATATAAATAAAAGTCGTATTATTATTATTATTATAAAAGGGGGTTTTTACCGTTTAATGACCGGTTTGTCGATTTTATATTTTAAGCGTAAAGATAAATGACGATAATATAAATGACAGAATTTAAATTGCGATAAAGTAAATTGCAGTAATTAAAATAACAGTAAATAAAGGTACGATGAAATATGAAATAAAAGTATTATGCTTATTTAAACTTCCGTAATCATGATGTTTGACGTTTTGATTAATTGTTACCCGGATTAATTGTCCTTTGTCCTGGATTATTTGATACCTATTTGGTTTTTGTCCATAATAGTCCATTGGTCATAATTATAAAATGCTCGTCAAATTAACCTTATTCCCGAAGTCAAATATTCCATCTAATTAGGGATTCGAACTGTAACAAGGTTTTAATACTTTGTTTAATGGTTACACCAGGTTATCGACTGCGTGTAATCCAAGGTTTTAATACTTTGTTAACAATTACACCAATTATCCTTGTATGTAATCCACCCCTGTTTTAATGAGATATGAATATTAATTTACCCACTTGATCAGAATGAATAATCAATTACCCAACCCGAATAATTAATTAAATGATCGTAAAAGATGTCGTATAAACGTCACTAAATAGGGCTTACATAATCATTTTAATAATTATTAGATTAAATAATTTGAAGATAGGTTCGACAGGTTCCAATGAGTTGTCATTCGATTAGACAATACCCCCTACCTATTAATAGTCAATAGTCCAATGTTCACAAGTGTCGGTCTTTTGTCCAAACCTTAATTATGGTACAAAATCCAATAACCCTGTCTTAATATTTAGTCTAACATCACGATTACTTTGGCTTAAATAAGCATAATAATAACTTAGCTACGAGACATTAATTTAAAAAGGAAGAACATAGCTTACAGTGGTGATTAATAGAGTAGCGTTACACGGACAGAGTTTCGACTTACAAAACCTTAAAACATTTTTACAATAACCCAATTATTATTAAACTTAAATTAAAATTAAAATTATAAATATATATATTATGTTTACAGAGAGGAGAAGAGAAAAGATGTGTAAAATTCGTCCAATTCGCTGGCCTTTTATAGAACCTGACCAACATTCTGAAGCCATGCGATCGCATGGGATTTGTTCCTTCTGGCCATGCGATCACATGGCTGCCTGTCCCAGCTCACATGTCTTTGTTTTCTAGTTTGCCGACGTTTTATAATATATAATATAATATATATATAATTTTAATAATTATTTATATATTATATTATATTCATGTGCATAGTTGACTTGTCATTTTAGCTCTGTTGCGTCGTGCGTTGATAGTTGACTCTGGTCCCTGTTCCGGATTTTCAAACGCCTTTTCGTACGCGGAGATATCTTGTACTTTGCGTTCCGTGGCTCGTACTATTGTCATTTTTAGACGTTTCTTATCAATAAATGGAACTACTTGAATTATATCTTATTCATTTGAGCTTTTTGGTCATTTGCGTCTTTAAATCGTCATTTTCTTCCTTTGTCTTCGCACTTATTTATTTAAACTAATATTACATAAAAATAGAACAATTGCAACTAAAAGCTTTACATATTGGAAGGATATTGTGCCTAAATATATGTTCATTTGGAGCACTATCAATCTACCTTTAGGATTCGCGTCAATTAGCGTGTCTGTTCCCTAATTCTTAGGCTACCAAGCTAAAAGGGTGATATTCAATTCGATAATCCAACCATATAATGTAATTTTCGAGTACTTGTGTCTATTTCATCAAACATTTATAAAAGCAGCGCATGTATTCTCAGTCTCAAAAATATATATTGTAAAAGCATTTAAAAGGGGAGTAATGAAACTCACAATACTGTATTTTGTAGTAAAAATACATATGACGACACTGAACAATGCAGGGTTGGCCTCAGATTCACGAACCTATAGCATTTATATATTTATTAATATACATAGTTGTAATCGAACAAACATATATGTATAAATTTGTTAGTCATATCCTTTTTATATTAATAATATATATATATGTTTCATATATTCATTTTGTACATAAAAATATTAAATTTTGTTATGTTATATGTATTAAATATATTCATATATAAATATTATTTGTTTGTAAAAGTAGTATTTTAAAATAATATTTTAAGTGATAACAATAATAATAATGATAGTACTAATATTAATACATATGATAATAGTATTAATGATTCTATAAATGATAATATAATTGATAGTTTTATAATAAATCTCATAATAATGATAATAATAGTATTTTTTAATAAAATGAATAATTTAACAGTAATGGTAATGAAAATAATAATTTTTATAATAATACCTAAAACTTAATAATAATAATAATAATAATAATCATAACAATTTTATTACTAGTGGTAATCTTACTAAGAATACTTTTGTTAATAATAATACTAATTCAAAAATGATACTAATACTATTATTAATTATAATAGTTTGTATTATTTTCATATTAACAATAATAATAATAATTCTACTCATATCAATGTTAATAATAATAATAATAACACTAATAATACCTAATGATATTACTTAATAACAAGAATGATAATAATGTTACTCATCATATTTATATTAACATAATAATATCAATAATTTATAATAATAATAATAATAATAATAATAATAATAATAATAATAATAATAATAATAATAATAATAATAATAATAATAATAATAATAATAATAATAATAAATATAAAATTATACCTTAGAAACATTAAAAAGAGATAAACTGCCTGGGACGGGACTCGAACCTATGACCTCTCGCTTAACCCAAAAATACTATAACCATCAATCTGTCTGTTACTTTCTGAACTAATTAGCATCCTAATTCTTTTTAACCCAATTATTCCTGTCTAATCTTTTAAAACCCATTTAGTAATCTCTATGTTTTAGCTTTGATCCATCAACATATTTTGTTACTTATCATCCCTAGTTTCACGACACTATAACATCTCCAACATAACTATAATCGTGTACAGTAATCATTAATATCATCTTCATCCTTCCCATGAATCACGATCATCATAAATCTTGTGATCATAATCATCATCCTATAATATCCTAATCATAATCATTTTATCAATTCATGTAAATAATCATTATCATATCCATCATCTTCTCAGCTCGTCACCTCCTGTACATCATCATCATCATACGGCATCATGATTATCATCATATGATCATCATCATCATCTTGTGCTACATCATCGCCTCTTACTTCATGTATCATCATCATCACGTCATTTCACTTTCATTTCCATCCGTCACATATATAAAAAAAATATAGTGGCGGCCTGATTTAATTAAAGTTATTACGGCCCAAGTGTGTAGATTTGCTTCTAACCTGTTATTTGATTAATGGATTATGAAGCCCAAGCCCAATTCTTCCTAGATTAAATCCTGAATTAAGAGGTAAGAAAATAGAACCGTAATAGTGCAGTTGTAACAACATAGTATCATATTCATAATCATCAACCCGCTCTAATTCATTCTCATCATCATCGCAGGTTATCATGGCGTCACTCGTTCATCATCTTAACCTTTACATATCATCTATCATTCTTGTCATCGTTACAGTAATATTCATCTCTTCTTCGTGTATAATCTCACAGGAACAGTGGTATAAGGGTGGTGTTTTTGGTTTCGGTTTACTCGACGAAAAAAGGAAAAAAAATGTGCAGTTGCAGTAATCTGCGATGGTTTTAAAAAAAATGGTAGGGGGCACAGGTGACGGTAGTTGTAGAGTGTAAGTTTGTTAGCTAGTTAACAGAAAACAAACGAGAGAAAGAAAGAAAAAGGAGAAGGTGACAGTTTCATGGTGGAGATTGGTGGTCGTTAATGGTGCGGTGGTGATAGGATGGTTCGATGGTTGCACCTAATGAACTAAGATGGGAGTAGGTTGATCAATAATAGTCGATCATGAAAAAAAATTAAAGGAAGAAAAGGGTATGGGTAGTTTACCAAAAGTGGAAGCACTTGTATTAATTAATTAAATGATGATTAAGAAAAGGCAAAAACAGTGACATTGAATCACATTCACGGGTGTTATTAAACTTTTACTCTGCCGACAGTTTCAAAGCGAGTTTATATCGGGTTCCGTTGTTAATTAGTAGCGGATAAAAGTATTCAGAAAAATCCCATATTTTTTAAATTAACTATATTTATTTATTTTGGTCATTATGGTATAAAATTCGATCCTTAATTTGTTAGATAAAAATTACATCAACTGTCCCTCTCATTTATGAGTGAAATATAAAAAGTGTTAAAATTAAATAATTAGATCCTAAATATACTTTTAATAAGCCTATAACTTATATAACTCATTTTCTGATCACCTTTTATTTTAAAATTACATAAGTTTGAATTTCACTTGCTTAATATCAATCGGAACATCAAACGAGTATTACAAGCATTTAATATTTATTTTTAATATACTTTATTTATATATAGAGATATATTTTAAATAATAATTATTATAATATCCTATCTTTATTTTATTAATTTTTAATAACAACAACATATAATACTTCAAATTATATTTTGAATTATTATTTATATATACATACACACATATCTATTTACAATTATTTGTTCGTGAATCGTCGAGAGCAGTCGAAGGTCAAATGAATTCATGTAAACTGTTCTAAAGTTTTCAAGACTCAACATTACAGACTTTGCTTATCGTGTCAGAATCAAGTAAAGATTAAGTTTAAATTTGGTCGGGAATTTCTGGGTCGTCACAGTACCTACCCGTTAAATAAATTTTGTCCCGAAATTTGAGTGAAGTCGTCATGGCTAACAATAAAAATGTTTTCATGACAAATATGAGCTTATAAATAGAGTTTTATCATTATTAAGTACTACAGATAAAACGATTCAATTATGTGAAGCGTACGAGTGAAGCTATCACAAAAGACTAAAATGAGATAATAAAGATTTGTCTTAACCTCTGACGTAGTCAAGGCTGATTTCCGGATTTCCAGGGATTTAAAATTAATCTTCGAAATCTAAAAGATTTAATTCTTCGGCGAGTAAGGAAATTAAGATCTCTATAATTAAATACGGTGATCTGCCTTGATTACTCTGTCCGATATTTCCTTTATAAATTAAACTTTTTTCGTTCCATTATTTTCACCATTCCTATACTTTCTTTCTTAGTTCATACATCCAAAAGATTGTGAAAATGCTTAATCCCGTTCTAATCCTCGATATTTTCCTAATTATCATTTCTGTCATCCTTCTTTTCAATCTTCCACCAGAAAAATCTGTTTACTTCTACTATTACCTTGAGGTGATACTATTCTTAATTCTACCGTGTCTTTATATTGCTATTCGTATTAATATCCACGGTTTGTAACCTTCGTGTTGTTATTGAGCTTTATATTTTCTCTTATATTTCGATGTCCCTACTTCTGTCTCCTATAATCATTGTTATCCACAGTTAACGCTCTCCCCCTTTCTATTTCGGTGCTTCATGCTTTTGTTTCCTTTTCGCAAGTAATGGTCCAGAATTCGTAGGTATGGAGTTTCGAATGAACTTTATGTTCTAAAGAAGAAAATTGTAATGGCACGATCTTGATTTGTCAAATTACCAGAATACCTCAGAAAAGACCGAATCATCAAGAAAAATATTTTTTTTGATATGTTTAGAAGTTAAGTAGAATTCAAGAGTCGTGTAACATGGCATATGATGACGTTATGATCTGTGAATCATCACATTCCATTAGAAACTCAGCATGACTTACTACAATATAATCACGTTGATCAAGTGTCATTATATTATACTAACTCATGCATCAATTTCCAACACTATTTCAAAAACATTCATAATTTAAATTCAAAAGTTTACAGAATATAGAAAATAACAGTTTCTTATATGATGTAACACTGATAGTGCGAAGAGATTCATGATTTTAGATAAGAATAGTTATGAAAATATCTTCCGAAACATGGAGGATATTTATAATGAAAAATACGATGATATCTTGGAATATCTAAGATCAGAGGATGATGAAGTTGATTTGTCCGTATCGGTTTAGAGTCAGGAGCAAGGTATTCGTTAATGACTTCAGCAGATACTGAATCATTCGGATTCTTTGAAGGCAGGTTTAGTCTCTGTGATTTGTCCACCGCCTCCTTCATAGTTTGCTCAATCTGTTTTTCAGTTCCAACTTTTCTGAGCTTTTCCAACATACCATTCTTTATCCTCAAACTTCTGACGGTTAAGGTCATTTACGATTGTCTACAGTTTCTGCTGCTTCATTCAGTTTTTTTTTTTCAACATTTAGAGTATTGATTCGTAGACTGGTTGCTTTTCAGAATTTCAGAATGGAAGAACATAATTCTAAGATATAAAGGTTATATGTATACATATAGCTACTGATGTAGACATGCTGCGAAATTCAAAATACTGATTGCTAATTCTCGGTAATTGGCATGGCAATTCTCGTTATAAGATGCAGATTGGGTTTCGATAACTATAATGATTTTTTGGAAAGTCAAAGATCAACGAAGTTGTTAGTAAGTTTACTGCTAATGTGGTGGAATATAAACGGTTTCCCGGTAACGATGATGAAAGGTAAACTTATATATCATGGTTATAATAAGACTGTTTCGATTGAAAAGTCAAAGTTGACTTGCTGGAGCTGTGACAAAATTTACTAATTTGGAGAGGGATTGCAAAGCTATTTTTCGGCAATAATAACGCCAATGGGTCATAAATTTGTTTTAAACTCCTACTTAGGTTCTAAGAGTTTTCTAGGTGCATAACTATATGCATAAATCTTTCTTCTGTAGATGAAGTGCGGTTGGTTCATCCTCTCGATTGAGGTGTTTTCAAGAATCATGAAAGGTTTGATCGCAGATTGTAATCGTCAAGATACAAATGAGGTTTAAAACGAAATCAAGTGGCAAACTTGAAGAATTGTTTAGTTTCATATGTTATAATCAATATTTTAATTCATTTTAATTGTCCAATGTTGACAGTCCACAGTTAGCAGTCCACAATTTGTAGTTCAACAATTCATATATAGTTTAATATATAATATTCGAATTAATTAATACGTGTCGTGACCCGTTATATACATGTCTCAGACTCGATCACAACTCAAAGTATATATATTATTTGAGAATCAACCTCAACCCTGTATGGCTAACTCGAACATTACTGCATATAGAGTGTCTATGGTTATTCCAAATAATATATATAGATGCGTCGATATGATATGTCAAAACCTTGTATACGTGTCCCGATATTTAAAATGCGTAAATAACAATATTTAAATGACGATAAATAAAGTGCGTAAAATAAATAACAGACATTAAATGACGATAAATAAAATTGCGAGAATGAAAATTGCGATAAATAAATGTAGTAAGGAATTAACAGTTAGCTAGGAACAGTTAGCTAGGATTTTATTAGCGTGGATTTGATAATGCTAAAAACAAACATATATTTCATAGCATTATCCCTCAAGAAAGACAAGCTTTTAGTTGCAACTGTTCTATTTACAAGTGATATTCGTTTAAATAATAAAAGGTGAATACAAAAGACAGATTCGACGAATTGAAGACGCAAACGACCAAAAAGCTCAAAAGTACAAAATACAATCAATGAGGTTCCAATTATTGATAAGAAACGTCTCAAAATTACAAGAGTACAAGATTCAAAACGCAAAGTACAAGATATTAAATTGTACGCAAGGACGTTCAAAAATCCGGAACCGGGACCAGAGTCAACTCTCAACGCTCGACGCAACGGACTAAAAATTACAAGTCAACTATGCACATGAATATAATATAATATATAATTAATTCTTAAAATTAATATATATATTATATTATATTTAAAAACTGTCGGCATAAAAAACAAAGACTTTTGAGTCTCCCCAGCTGGCCATGCGATCGCATGGCCTGGAGGAAGAAACTCCATGCGATCGCATGGTGCACAGTTCCAGCCCACATGCCTATAAAAATCGAGCTTTGGTGTAACACAAAACACATCTTTTTCTTCTCTTCATTCAACGTATAATATTTATATTTATATTATAATTTTAATTTTAATTTTAATTTATAATAATAAGGGTGTGTTAGCGAATGTTGTAAGGGTGTAAGTCGAAATTCTGTCCGTGTAACGCTACGCTATTTTTAATCATTGTAAGTTATGTTCAACCTTTTTACATTAATGTCTCGTAGCTAAGTTAGTATTATGCTTATTTAATCCGAAGTAATCATGATGTTGGGCTAAAAATATTAAAATTGGGTAATTGGGCTTTGTACCATAATTGGGGTTTGGACAAAAGAACGACACTTGTGGAAATTAGACTATGGGCTATTAATGGGCTTTATATTTGTTTAACTAAATGATAGTTTGTTAATTTTAATATAAAGATTTACAATTGAACGTCCCTATAAATAACCATATACACTCGATCGGATACGATGGGCAGGGTATTTATATGTACGAATAATCGTTCATTTAACCGGACACGGGAATGGATTAATAGTCACTAGAATTATTAAAACAGGGGTGAAATTATGTACAAGGACACTTGGCATAATTGATAACAAAGTATTGAAACCTTGGGTTACACTCAGTCGACATCCTGGTGTAATTATTAAACAAAGTAATAAAACCTTGTTACAGTTTAAGTCCTCAATTAGTTGGAATATTTGACTTCGGGTATAAGGATAATTTGACGAGGACACTCGCACTTTATATTTATGACTGATGGACTGTTATGGACAAAAACCAGACGGACATATTAAATAATCCAGGACAAAGGACAATTAACCCATGGGCATAAAACTAAAATCAACACGTCAAACATCATGATTACGGAAGTTTAAATAAGCATAATTCTTTTATTTCATATTTAATTTCCTTTATTTTATATTTAATTGCACTTCTAATTATCGCATTTTTATTTATTATTATTGTATTTAATTGCACTTTTAATTATCGTACTTTTTAATTATCGCAAGTTTATTTTATCGCACTTTTATTATTCGCAATTTTATTATCGTTATTAACTTTACGCTTTAAATTAAGTCTTTTATTTATTTAATATTTTACATTTTGTTTTAACTGCAACTAAAGTTTTTAAAATCGACAAACCGGTCATTAAACGGTAAAAACCCCCCTTTATAATAATAACTAGAAAGTTACCGACCGCGCGTTGCGGCGGTGGCGTTCGGGTCTACAGGAAAATACGGGCTGTCTCTGTGTTTAGCGTTTTTTTTAAAAAGTATCCGTTTCGAAAAATTTTAACTCGCGGCGAGCTGAAAGTCGTTGTGGTTAACGTTTTTAATAAGTGTCCGTTTCGAATGTAGTAAGTTTCGTTTTGTGCACAAAAATATTTCGAGTTTAACGGTGCTGGCGGAAAAATTTAACTCGCGGCGAGCAGGAAGATACGGGATGTCGTTGTGTTTAGCGTTTTTTAAAAGGTGTCCGTTTCGAACGTACGTTTTATCGTTTTGTTCATAAAATTATTTCGAGTATGACGGTGCTTTCGGCGGAATTTAACTCGCGGCGAGCGGGAAGATAGGGGCTGTCATGTGTTTAGCATTTTTTAAAAAGTGTCCGTTTTGAACGTAGTTAGTTTCGTTTTGTTGGCAAAAAAATTTCGAGTTTAACGGTGCGATTGGTGAAATTTAACTCGGAGCGAGGAGAAAAATACGGGCTGTCGAAATGTTTGGGTGAAGTTTTTATTTTAATTTACGAAACTGACATTTTACCCCCCTGGAGTTAAGGGTGTTTTTTATAAGTTAGTTATAGGTTAGGGGGTTTTTTGGAGATTTTGGGTGGAAGTTTGGCCCATTGTCGTTTTGGGCATTTTTTGGGAAGGGGTGGGGGTGAAACGACCAAAACCCCCATGTGTTTTAGTATATAGGGGTAATATTACTTATATATATATTTGTATTTTTATAAATTTAAACTAATATAGCGTTAAGCTTTGATTAAAAGATTTTTCCTGTGGAACGAACTGGACTTACTAAAAACTACACTACTGTACGATTAGGTACACTGCCTATAAGTGTTGTAGCAAGGTTTAAGTATATCCATTCTCTAAATAAATAAATATCTTGTGTAAAATTGTATCGTATTTAATAGTATTTCCTTGTAAAATTTAATAGTATTTTATACCTCTCGGCTGTTACTATCAAGTATTTTTGGCGCCGCTGCCGGGGAACTTTCTTGCTTAAAATCCGGAAGCGCAACGCTAAAAAGAAAAAAAACAAAAAGATTTTTATTTTTAGTTTACTTTTAAAAAAAATACGCTTTTGTAAAAATACGTTTTAAATATTCGAAAATATAAAAAGAAAACAAAAATATAAATATTTTTAAGAGTTTGTTAAATATTTAAGTTCTATAAAAGTTTCTTTATCTTTATTTTATAAAAATATAAGTTTTATTTAATTTATATAAATATATTACATAAATATATAAAACAGAAAATTCAAAACAGAAAAAAAATATATAAAAACACTCGGGCCTGCTACTGTAGCAGCCCGTAACCTGGCCCAAAACCTCAGCTCATGCGATCGCATGAGCCCGAAGGCATAAACTCATGCGATCGCATGAGAGTGTCTGACACGCCAACTGCGACCCTAAAACTGCATTAATTACGGGTATTATTATTATTATTTAATAAACCCTAATTAGGTTTTATTATTTAATTAGTTATTAGTTTTTAGATTTAATTTATATATTTAGTTTAATTAGTTTAATTAAATTTTAAAATTAATAGTTTTATAAAATAAATAATATAAAAATAATATTTTTATAAAAATTGTACTTTTTACAACTTTTAGTATATTTTTATATTTTATTTTTTTAATTGTTTTTAGCGTAATATTTGTATTTTTCGCTCGTATTTAGTTTTAATTCATAGTTTTTGCCATAGTTATTTTTATTTCTAGATTTTTAGGCTTTGCCGTAAAATCCCTTAAGTGCTTTTTCTTTAGACTAAGATATAGGTGCTTTAGAATTTTGCGACGCCTTTTTAAGTTTTAGTTCCTTTTTAAGATATTGCCATTTGGGATACAGTTTTACTTGTAAGCTTTAATATTTTTAGACGCCTTTTACCTATGTATCAATTATCATTCCAATTAGTAATCTCAATTTTCAATTATAATTTTAAGTTAGTGATAGTAATAAGGTTGGGTTAGTCAAGTATTTTTAAGTTTTATAAGTCAATCTTTTTCTTTCTTATTTTTCGATCTTTTCTTTTTCGACCTTTTTCGACGCGCTCTTTTTCTTTCTTATTTCTCGCCATTCTAGTTTTAGGACATAGATTTTTATTCTACTTCTTATCTAAATTTCTTAAAATTACGAAAATTTATTTTAAGTGGTTAAATTGATAGACATCAAAATTTTCTGGTTCGTAGTAATAGTTGGATTTGTACGTGGACCGGGTTATTGGAGCCAAACAGTCCTCAATTATATTGAGACCAAACGAATCCTGCCCCTCTGCTGTATCTTTTGGCTATTCGAAACGTGGGCAAAATCAGAAAAGTCTATTAATTGGATAACTTATATAATTTTTCTTTCCTTTTAAAAACTAATAGGATATTCAGTGAATGCACCGAGCAAGACGTTCACCACCTTTTGTACGTTCACCACCTGTAACTCGATCAAGACATCTAGCAAATATTACCGCCGTTGATTTTTCTTTAGAATCGTCATCCAGTCGACCAAGTACTCCAATTCAAATTTCCGATAATCCATTTTTTGAACCCGACCTCACAATTAAGAATCCGGAGAATATTCAGGGACGATTCATAGATCCTGAACCATTAAATTTTCCTCCGGAACCACCAATCATTCAAACAGAGATTGTTGAGGAACGAACCATTAAATCAGAATCCTCTAGTGATTCCGATTCAACAAATTCAATTATGGAGAATCTGGAACCTTTAAGTATGGAAGACCGAATGAGAGCTAAACGCACTGGCCAAGGTCACGCAATTACTCATCCAGACATTAATGCGCCAGATTATGAAATCAAAGGACAAATTCTACACATGGTGACTAATCAATGCCAATTTAGTGGTGCGCCGAAGGAAGATCCAAATGAACATCTTCGTACCTCTAATAGGATCTTCACTCTATTTAAAATCCGAGAAGTGGAGGATGAACAGATATATCTCATGTTATTTCCCTCGACTTTAAAGGGAGAAGCCAAAGATTGGTTGGAATCATTACCTGAAGGGGCGATCGATACATGGGACGTTTTAGTTGAAAAATTTCTTAAACAATTCTTTCCGGCATCTAAAGCCGTAAGACTTCAAGGAGAAATTGTTACGTTCACACAGAAACCGAATGAAACTCTATATGAGGCGTGGACAAGATTTGGAAAGTTATTAAGAGGATGTCCGCAACATGGTTTAGACACCTGTCAAATAGTACAAATATTCTACCAAGGATGCGACATCACTACAAGAAAAGACATAGATATAGCAGCTGGTGGTTCCATTATGAAGAAAACCAAAACTGATGCTTACAAAATTATTGATAACACTGCTTCCCACTCACATGAGTGGAACCAAGAAAAAGATATCGTTAGATCATCTAAAGCAGCTAGAGCCGATTCTAGCCATGACTTAGATTCCATTTCCGCAAAGATAGATGCTGTGGAGAGACGAATGGAAAAGATAACTAAAGATATCCACTCAATACGAATTAGTTGTGAGCGGTGTGGAGGACCACATTTGACAAAAGATTGTCTCAGTATTGAATTAACAATGGAACAAAGAGAGAATATTTCATACATAAACCAAAGGCCTGGAAATAATTATCAGAATAATTATCAACCGCCAAGACCGATCTATAATCAAAATCAGAATTATAACCGAAATATTCCATACAACAACCAACAAGGTCCTAGCAATCAACAAGTATCTAACAATACTTACAACCAGCAAAGACCTAATTTTCAAAACAAACCACCACAACCCGATGATAAAAAGCCGAATTTAGAAGATATGATGACAAAGCTAGTTGAAACTCAAACGCAGTTTTTCACATCTCAAAAACAAACTAATGAACAAAATGCTCAAGCATTTAGAAATCAACAAGCTTCTATTCAAAACTTGGAACAAGAAGTAAGTAACCTAGCAAGGTTAATAGGTGAAAGAAAACCGGGAAGTTTACCTAGTGATACAAATGCAAACCCTCGGAATGAAACAGCTAAAGCCATTACCACAAGAAGTGGTACAACACTTAAACCACCTGAAATACCTGTAACTTCTGATGAAGCTATTCCTACTCCACAAGAACCACAACCTGATCAAGATAAGGAAAAAGAACTGGTAGTTGAAAAGGTTAATGAAGATAACACAGTTAAGGCTAAACCTTATGTTAAACCATACCAACCACCACTTCCTTACCCGAGTAAAATGAAGAAAGAGAAACTTGAAGCCGAGCAATCCAAATTCTTGGATATGTTTAAACAGATAAATGTAAATCTTCCTTTCATTGATGTGATTTCCGGAATGCCTAGATATGCTAAATTCTTGAAAGATCTGATCACGAATAGAAAGAAAATGGAAGAACTCTCGGCTGTTACTATGAATGCTATTGTTCAGCAGTGCTGTTGAATAAGATACCAGAAAAACTATCTGATCCAGGAAGTTTCACAATTCCATGTTTTCAGGGTAGTCTTAGTTCAATAGAAGCATTGGCAGACTTAGGTGCTAGTATAAATTTAATGCCGTATTCACTATACACTAAACTAGACCTTGGAGAATTGAAACCAACAAGAATAAGTATACAACTAGCCGATAGATCAATAAAATATCTTAGAGGGATAATGGAGAACATGCTAGTTAAAGTTGGTACTTTAGTATTTCCAGTAGATTTTGTTGTTCTGGACATGGAAGAAGATTCTCAAGTTCCTCTCATATTAGGAAGACCATTCTTAAACACGGCTAAAGCAATGATAGACGTGTTTGGTAAGAAACTGACCCTAAGTATAGAGGATGAGAGTGTTACCTTTTCAGTTGATAGAGCAATGCAACAACCGCAATCTGCAGATGATACATGTTATTATATTCAAACTATAGATTCACATGCAGAATTGTTAGAAGAATTTCCAGAATTACAAGGAACATGATAATGTTCTTTAGGAGAAGGTAATGAACCAATTGATGAAGCTGAAATGTTAGCTACACTTATAGCTAATGGATATGAACCAACAACAGAAGAAATTCAAATGCTAAAAGAAGAAGACAGATATCGATACAAATCATCGATAGAAGAACCTCCGAAATTAGAGTTAAAGCCACTTCCAAACCATTTGGAATACGCTTATTTACATGGTGAATCTGAATTACCTGTAATAATATCGTCTTCTCTTACTGAAAATGAGAAATCACAACTCATTTCTGTGTTGAAAGCTCATAAACCAGCCATTGCATGGAAGATTCATGATATTAAAGGAATAAGTCCTTCGTATTGCACACATAAAATCCTTATGGAAGAAGGTCATAAAACGTATGTGCAACGCCAACGAATACTAAATCCGAATATGCAAGATGTAGTTAAAAAAGAAATTATTAAACTGCTAGACGCAGGTCTAATTTATCCAATTTCTGATAGTCCATGGGTAAGCCCAGTTCAATGCGTGCCTAAGAAGGGTGGCATGACTGTCATTACAAATGAAAAAAATGAGCTTATTCCTACTAGGACTGTAACAGGATGGCGTGTATGTATTGATTATAGAAAATTAAATGACGCCACCAGAAAAGATCACTTTCCCTTACCTTTTATTGATCAAATATTGGAAAGATTAGTCGGAAATAGTTACTATTGTTTTCTTGATGGTTTTTTCGGATATTTTTAAATTCCAATAGCACCCGAAGATCAAGAGAAAACCACATTCACGTGCCCTTATGGTACTTTTGCTTACAAACGCATGCCATTTGGACTTTGCAACGCCCCTGCAACCTTTCAAAGGTGTATGATGGCGATTTTTCACGACATGATAGAAGAATGCATGGAAGTTTTCATGGATGACTTTTCAGTCTTCGGTGATACATTTGAATCATGTCTAGCTAATCTTGAACGAATGCTGATTAGATGCGAACAATCAAATCTAGTACTTAATTGGAAGAAATTCCATTTCATGGTTAAAGAAGGCATCGTTCTTGGGCATAAAATTTCAAAAGAAGGAATTGAAGTGGATAGAGCTAAAGTAGATGTAATTGCTAAACTTCCACATCCCACCAATGTTAGAGGAGTTAGGAGTTTTCTAGGGCATGCCGGTTTTTACCGATGTTTCATAAAAGATTTTTCTAAAATTGCCATTCAAGTATATGAAGTATTTGACATTTGGGGTATTGACTTTATGGGTCCATTTCCAAAATCTCATAATAATCTCTATATTCTCGTAGCCATTGATTATGTATCTAAATGGGCGGAAGCACAAGCTCTCCCAACTAACGATGCACGAGTTATAGTCAACTTTTTAAAACGTCCTTTTGCAAGGTTTGGAACACCGAAAGCTTTAATAAGTGATCGGGGAACTCATTTCTGTAACAATCAACTTGAGAAAGTTCTCAAAAGATATGGAGTAACTCATAAAATCTCCACCGCATATCATCCACAAACAAGTGGACAAGTTGAAAATACCAACCGAGCTTTAAAACGTTTTCTAGAGAAAAACGTAGGATCAAATCCGAAGGAATGGTCCATTAAATTGGAGGATGCACTATGGGCTTTTAGAACAGCCTACAAAACTTCAATTGGAACAACACCTTTTAGACTCGTTTATGGAAAAGTATGTCATCTTCCAGTAGAAATTGAACACAAAGCATTTTGGGCTTTGAAGACATGTAATCTTGATTTACATGAAGCTGGATGTCTACGATTAAGTCAACTAAACGAATTAGAAGAATTAAGACATGAAGCATACGAAAATTCGTTAATCTATAAAGAAAGAACAAAGAAATGGCATGATAAAAGAATCAGAAGTTCAAAAAAATTTAAAGAAGGAGACAGAGTTCTTCTTTTCAATTCACGATTCAAGCTATTTCCTGGAAAATTGAAATCAAGATGGTCTGGACCATTCATAGTCAAAAGAGTTTTCCCATACGGAACGATAGAATTAATAAATTCAAATGGAATTGAATTTAAAGTTAATGGTCACAGAGTTAAACATTACATAGATAATCCGATGGAAGTCGACAACGAAGTTAATCACAATTTCGATACCACAGCTAACTAAGTGTGGGGAGAATCAAGTCTTTAAAGGATAATATGTATTTCTGTTAGAGTTAGATTTTCTGTTTTCGTGTAGTTCTCGAAAATGGAACCCGAATGGTCTTTCCCTAGCAGACCCTAAAGAACTAGTCTTCTCCCCCCATTCTGAATTTTTATTTTTTTTAGGTTTTTACGAAATGAAGACTGCCTGTGAACTAAACCATGGTCTAATGCTACACGCTTTGATCACTAAACGTAATAATGACACACTTCCGAGTGAACTAGTATCAGTAATCAGAAAAAGATTGGACGGAGTAAGAAAAGAATCCAGATGCGAAGATAATAAGTTACAATTTGGTAAAGGAAAATCAAAATCCGCAGCGAAAAGAAGAGCACGACACCTTGAAAGATGTCACAAATGCGGAAAATGGTCACATGGAGGTAAATGTTCAAATAATCAAACCTATACAAATACCGAATTTGTTACTTTATGCAGAGACGGACCGTTCATATGTTTAGAAGAAAAAACACTGAATGCTCGAGGTTACGCCTATGTAGCTATGGAAAACCAATTAAACCGACTATCTTATGAATGGGATAGATCATATAACTAAGAATACTATCTCATAGGTAAGTCTGTACAGTTTTTATTTTTTATTTTTATTTTTAACCTTTTGATAATAAATGCTAATTTGTTCGCTATAAAGTATTAAATTGGTATTGAATAAAATTAGGTTTGGCGACCGAAATTATTGATATCATACAAAAATTTATTACATCACTGCGAAATTTAACGTTTATTCTTAAGGTATAAATATCTTTAATCAATCAACCCAAAATATTTCAAAAATTCGTCATGAGTTAAATTAGGTCATGGAACCGAAATTACTTTACCGAAAAGAGGGGCGCATATTCTTGATAATATTTGATTGATTAAAGTGGGATAAAAGACCAAAAAGATTTTTAATTTTATTTTTACCATGTTTTTAAAATTAATATATAAATCTTAAATTAATATTATAAACTTTTTAAATTAATATATTTAAAATTGTAAATATTTGAACAATTGATATTTTTAAGTTTGTATGTATAAAAACAAAAATATAATATAAGTTTGGTGTGAATTTTTAATTTTTAAAAAAATGTGAATTTTTAATTTTATGCATATTTTAAATTTAAGTTGTGTGAATTTAAAAACAAAAATTTACTTTATTTAGCTAAGTTAAAAATATGATTTTTAAAATTCGTCGTGAGTTGAAGACTAGGTCGTTGAACCGAAATTGCTTTACCCGAGAGAGGGACGAGAACTTTTATTATCATTATTTTTAATCTTATTGAATTAAAGTATGCCAAAAACATTAAAAAATCCAAAAATCTTTACTTTTAAAACCGCGCTTTGATTTGACAAATTTTAAAAATTTTGTCAAGGGACAGACTAGGACAACGATCCGAAACGCCCTCGCTCTTAAAGGAAAATAAAATTTTTAGAATTTTATTAATTATATGTTTTAGAAGTTATAAGGTTTTGTAAAAAAAAAAAAAAAAAGGGGCAAAACACTGTAGCCGGGTACCCATGCGATCGCATGGGAATCACCCTATCCCTCCATGCGATCGCATGGAGGCAAATTCCAGGCCTGATACATACAGACAGCGAGTCTGTCTTCCTCACACCAACACACACACAAACACGAAACTCTCTCAAATTTTCACCAAATTTCATCATTTTTCCACCGTAATTCATCATTTTTCTTGCTCTAATCATGCCTAGATTCTCATTCTTCAGCAAAATGGTAAAAATTACACCCCTAAACTCTATAAATTCCTAGTTTTTGTGATAATTCCAATTTTTTTTACCTAATGCAATTTTGTTAATTTCTAGTGTAATTAGTGTTAAATTGTTAGTATTTTATGCATGTATAACCTATATTGATGCTATTTAACATGATTTGAAGCCAAAAACTTCAAAATTTTTAGAAATCTAGGGTTTGTGTTCTTGAGCAATTTGGGGCTTTTTGATATAAACAGGTTATGGCCGATTTTCGTCATGAATTATTGCTAAATTGAGTAGTGTAACATGTTTAGATAGTTAAATGATCCAAACATTGATCCTAAACATGATTTTTGGAGATTAAAGTGGACTTTTTAAGTTCAAAATTCATGAACTTGATTAATTTGATATATTTGTCATTTGAGACTTGTTTAATTATTAGTAATGACTATTTTGACATGTTATTTGAGTTAAATGCTTATGAACTTTGTATACATTTTTATATGTGCTTATTTGAAAAGTGTAGAATTGTGAAAATGTGTATAAGTTTAATTTTGATTTAACATGTTATAGTAATTGTTTTAAGTTGTTATTTTGCTAACACTAATGCATATTTGGATGCACAAATTTTGTGTTTAATGTGTTTTGCAGAAAGCCGATACTGGAGGTTCAGGAGCATCATCATCTAGACGACCAGCACCAGCACTGAAAACCAGAACCAGAAATGCAACACGAACAAGAACCACAACAACAGCCTGATCAGCACATACCTTATTATGATCCGGTACAGTTTGTTGATGAATTCATAGTATTCCCAATGAGGCCACCAGTAGAATTCCCAACGATTCCTGAGCACACTCTGCATCCTAATCTAAGATTTGATAGGAGATGGAGAGATTACGAGACATATCAAAGGAACAAATTCAAATTGGTAACAAAAAATGTAGAGGTGCCAAGGGTAATCGATTGGGCCCCTTTAGAAACGGTCCATCTAGCTGACCGTGTTAGACAGCTTTTAGTTCAAAGGTATGGCAGTTCTTCTTTTACAGATTGGGAACGTCTTTTCACCATTCGTAGACCTGTATATAAGGAATGGTGTGTTGAGTTGATGAGTACTGTATCACTTGATACAAATATAGTTAGAATAGATGATAGAAGATTTCTTAGGTTTATCCTTGGCGGTAGGATGTACAGAATGTCCATGCTGGACATGGCCAGGGCTTTACAGATATATACTCCTGGTGAGTTGCTACTACCCGATTGTACAAACTTGATTCATTATGTTGAAAGGGTAGATAGCAACTTTGACGCTGACGCCATTTGGAGGCGTATGTCACATTTTGATGTTTTTACACGAGCAGGAGGACACTCCTATACACATATTGACAGAGCCGAGCTTCGTATTATTCGTAGATTTTTGGCTAACTCGATTACACAGAGAGGTCACAATAAAGAAAAAATTACCTTACATGATTTATTCTACCTAAAGTGTATTCGGGATCCTAGAAGCTTTGTCAATATCCCTTACTGTGTTGCTTTTTATTTATCTAAAATGGTAGAGGGAATGCAGGAAGGGAGTATAATAGGAGGAGGTATTTTTATTACTCTCATTGGAGAGTATTTAGGTGTTGATAGGAACCAAGGGGGTCCATTACAGCTTTGTAGAGAACAGGTTGAGCCCTTAGGATTGAAAGTTTATGTGGGTGCTAAGGTATTGAAAAGTAGACGTAACCAGGCAGTACCCTATGAGGGATCTCATCCTTAGGTAGAGAGAGGCTCAGACAAGGAAATGGAGGAGGCGGAAGACATTAGGGATGTCTTTCGAGATGCTATTCTTGACGTCCACGTTCGTATAGATGAGGAAGCAATGACGAACGCGGCCAGACATAGTATGTATGAGCAGTGGAACTCCAAGCGAGTATACGAGGATTATAGGCGACACCAACACGATAGCTGGTTAGTTCATCAGCACCAAATCATGAGCCAGCTATCATATCAGGTACCAAATAACTATGTACCTACTCGACCTGCTCATTTTCCGCCACACAACCCCGATATCCAACCACCCTTTAACCGGCATGACTATAACCAAGCCTATCAAAACACCTATAACCAACAATGGAACCCACCTGACGAGATGAACTGGAACCCATATCCAGACTGATTTAGTTCCATTTGGTTATTTATATGATTTTTATGTTTTTATCTTTTTACTTATTCATGTTTAAACTTATGTTATTGAATATACTTATGTAATCTTTATCATTTTTATTATTATTGTGTACTAATATTTTACATTTAGGATTTGAAAGTGGGATATTAAGTCCCATTTCAAATTGCCATGCATGTTTATATTTGTATGTATGTATATTGTAAATTGTACAAAACAGGGTAAAACAGCGCATTTTCAAAGACTGGCATTAAGTTCAGCAAAAGCTACTAATTTTGACGACAAGATGACAAATAAATGTGATGTAACAACAGACGGAATGAACAAATGATATGCACCATTTATCATTCAGCAAACAAACGCCAATATATTTGGAAATTTTGGTAAAATTTAATCATTTCTACGCTAATCACCCTCAATAATTTAAATTGTTACTGATTTCTTGCAAATGAGGGCATTGCAAGATCTTAAGTGTGGGAAGGGGTTAAATTCTTTCGGATTTTTAAATTTTTTTTACTTTAAACACTTGGTTACCATTAGAAATACTAGTAAAGTAGTAGTTGTATTAGAATCTAGTGCTCTCTGATAATAAAGAACAGCCCTAGTCTTATATACTGACTACCCAATTCTAGTAAAATTTTTCAAAATTTTCAATTAAATGAACTCAAAATCATGTTTATACATATTTATGAACGATAAAACTAGGTGTTAACACCTAAATTATTGTTACCTCGGAAAGGACATAAATTGAGAAACAAACTAAAATGTTAGAATTCATTTAAAATGGAATAGAAGACAATAAAAAGGAAAATAAAAGCCAAGTGTGGGAAAAATTACCAAGTTATCTTAAACATATGTCACATATTTCTGTAACAAATAATTGAAGATACTTTTGCTTTGGACTAAACTAAACTGTTTTACCCGATGAAAGAAAAGAAGAGATGGATCTACATGATGAATCAATTCCATCGTTAAAAGAAAGTAAAGTCTTTCGAAAAAGACACGCGCTTCTTGATTTAGGTCATGAAGTTGTCGTCCAGACCAGCTGTAGGTTGATGAAAAATCTAGAAAAGTCATCTCTAAAATCAGCAGGAAATCCACGGACCTCAACATCAAACAGGGTCGCCAAGTGGTCAGACTTATCCTAACCATGAGAGGATCTGTCTTGTAAAATGGGGAGGACACCGTGCAAATTAGCTTGATAAGACTAATAAATCAGACCCCCAGAAAGGATAATCTCCTTAAAGATTAAAAATCAGCTTTTAAGCCTGATATTACCCAATCCTTGAGATTGACCTTAAAGATTGAGAATTACAAACTCATGGAATTCAATGATATCTAAACTCGAGCTTGAACGAGAAAATATTTTGATCAAAATTACAAACCGATTTGTTTTCTGAAAACCCATTTTCAATGCGTTCATTACCATTGAACGTAAAATCCTAAGAATTCACCTGGAATCCATTAGGTCACCTGAACTAAATCGGGTGTCAACCGTAAGAACGGTAGTTGCATAGCATGGTCAAAGACAGGACCTTGTGCCAGACCAAAAAATCATAAGGGTGAGCTTTACTATTGCTCCTACCAAGGATAGTAATTGCGTCCGACACGTTATAGACCATAATTAAAAGCATGTCAGGGGACATTGCCTTAACAGTTGCTTGTTCAACGCTTTCCTTTACAACCGGACGGTAGTTTACCGAAAGGTAATATACGGAGCAAGTATACTGGACGTGTTGCTTTCCTAATACAAGGTTAGCAAGTGGGTGACACAAAACCATAAGTTTTGAGCTAAAATTTTCAAATCTAAAACCCACCAAACCCACAAAAAGAATTTGCAAACACCGGTGAAGGGTTATTCTGAAAAACTTATCTAGGGTAAAAGCTAGATTTAATTTTCAAAAAAAAAAATCAAATGTTTTCATAAAGATCCAATTTCCTAAAGGATCTAAATTTTCATAAGTCATGTGGGACTGTAAACCATATCGTTACTACCATTGTTTATACCGCCGTATTGAAATCACTGATGTACAAAGTGTGAAGAATAAAGAAGTGATTCTAGTATTTCAAGACTATATTACTTGAGGACAAACAAAGCTCAAGTGTGGGAATATTTGATAATGCTAAAAACGAACATATATTTCATAGCATTATCCCTCAAGAAAGACAAGCTTTTAGTTGCAACTGTTCTATCTACAAGTGATATTCGTTTAAATAATAAAAGGTGAATACAAAAGACAGATTCGACGAATTGAAGACGCAAATGACCAAAAAGCTCAAAAGTACAAAATACAATCAATGAAGTTCCAATTATTGATAAGAAACGTCTCAAAATTACAAGAGTACAAGATTCAAAACGCAAAGTACAAGATATTAAATTGTACACAAGGACGTTCAAAAATCCGGAACCGAGACCAGAGTCAACTCTCAACGCTCGACGCAACGGACTAAAAATTACAAGTCAACTATGCACATGAATATAATATAATATATAATTAATTCTTAAAATTAATATATATATTATATTATATTTAAAAACCGTCGGCATAAAAAAACAAAGACTTTTGAGTCTCCCCAGCTGGCCATGCGATCGCATGGCCTGGAGGAAGAAACTCCATGCGATCGCATGGTGCACAGTTCCAGCCCACATGCCTATAAAAATCGAGCTTTGGTGTAACACAAAACACATCTTTTTCTTCTCCTCATTCAACGTATAATATTTATATTTATATTATAATTTTAATTTTAATTTTAATTTATAATAATAAGGGTGTGTTAGCGAATGTTGTAAGGGTGTAAGTCGAAATTCTGTCCGTGTAACGCTACGCTATTTTTAATCATTGTAAGTTATGTTCAACCTTTTTACATTAATGTCTCGTAGCTAAGTTATTATTATGCTTATTTAATCCGAAGTAATCATGATGTTGGGCTAAAAATATTAAAATTGGGTAATTGGGCTTTGTACCATAATTGGGGTTTGGACAAAAGAACGACACTTGTGGAAATTAGACTATGGGCTATTAATGGGCTTTATATTTGTTTAACTAAATGATAGTTTGTTAATTTTAATATAAAGATTTACAATTGAACGTCCCTATAAATAACCATATACACTCGATCGGATACGATGGGCAGGGTATTTATATGTACGAATAATCGTTCATTTAACCGGACACGGGAATGGATTAATAGTCACTAGAATTATTAAAACAGGGGTGAAATTATGTACAAGGATACTTGGCATAATTGATAACAAAGTATTAAAACCTTGGGTTACACTCAGTCGACATCCTGGTGTAATTATTAAACAAAGTAATAAAACCTTGTTACAGTTTAAGTCCCCAATTAGTTGGAATATTTGACTTCGGGTATAAGGATAATTTGACGAGGACACTCGCACTTTATATTTATGACTGATGGACTGTTATGGACAAAAACCAGACGGACATATTAAATAATCCAGGACAAAGGACAATTAACCCATGGGCATAAAACTAAAATCAACACGTCAAACATCATGATTAGAGAAGTTTAAATAAGCATAATTCTTTTATTTCATATTTAATTTCCTTTATTTTATATTTAATTGCACTTCTAATTATCGCATTTTTATTTATTGTTATTGTATTTAATTGCACTTTTAATTATCGTACTTTTTAATTATCGCAAGTTTATTTTATCGCACTTTTATTATTCGCAATTTCATTATCGTTATTTACTTTACGCTTTAAATTAAGTCTTTTATTTATTTAATATTTTACATTTTGTTTTAACTGCAACTAAAGTTTTTAAAATCGACAAACCGGTCATTAAACGGTAAAAACCCCCCTTTATAATAATAATATTACTTATATATATATTTGTATTTTTATAAATTTAAACTAATATAGTTAAGCTTTGATTAAAAGATTTTCCCTGTGGAACGAACCGGACTTACTAAAAACTACACTACTGTACGATTAGGTAAACTGCCTATAAGTGTTGTAGCAAGGTTTAAGTATATCCATTCTCTAAATAAATAAATATCTTGTGTAAAATTGTATCGTATTTAATAGTATTTCCTTGTAAAATTTAATAGTATTTTATACCCCTTAGCTCTAACATCAGGATTCTTAACAGAATTTCTCGTAGTTAATTTGTTTGTTTCTAACAAATTTTATTTTGTCCAATGTTTTCTTCATTATGCCACTTGTTGGATTCTGGTAAATCAAAATCCAAATATGAAATTGGATGAAAATGGTTATTCTGCGGTGAACGGATACGTATATCGGTGATTGTAAGTAGGATAGTGAATGACTGTTGAATCAGCTTCGAATAATGTACCGTGTAATTTATTAATGTGAAATCTAAATATTCCTCAGGTATTACCTACCCGTTAAAATATTTTCACCATTAACAGTTTGTACAAAAGAATTTTTAATTACAATCTTTATGAAAACATATATACATATATATTTTCTTTAGATGTAATTATGGTTTTGATGAGTTAATATAACATTAAACTCATTTGCTTTTCGGTTAGAATTAGAGTTCATAATCTCTAAAACATTAGAGATTACATAATTATCATGTCGAACGAAGATAAATAATGTAGAACGTTACGTAGAACGATGATTATACTCGAGGTACAGAATGAGATGTTGAGGCATGGGATGCAGATGTTGCTGTTGATGGTGGTACTGTTGTTGCCGGTGTTGTCGCTGGTGCTTGTAACCTTTGCACCATATTCTCCAAAGCCACTACCCGAGCGCGAAGCTCGTTGACTTCTTCTATTACACCGGGGTGATTGTCGGTTCGGAAGACCGGATAAATAAAATCTAAAATTTGATGTAGTATATAATCGTGACGAGATACTCCGGAAATGAGAGAGAAAATAGTGTTTCAGACAGGTTCTCCGGTAAGTGCTTCAGGTTCTTCGCCAATAGGGCAATGTGGTGGATGGAAGGGATCACCTTCTTCTTGTCTCCAATGATTAAGGAGGCTACGAACCCATCAGATGAATTGGGGATGGCTGATTGGTTGATCAATTCTGGTTACACTGCTTTCGGAGCATCATACTTTTCTTTTTGTTTTAATTCATTGAAGTTATATGTTTATATTATGATTAAAAAGAAAGAAGTTTATGAACACTAATAAGTATGTATGTAACTTGAAGAAGATTTAAAGAATATGATTATGAATATATAGTACATGATTATGATTGTGTAAAAAAAAATTGAGAAAAGAAGTATTGCATGCATGCATGCATTGTGTATATGTATGAGAAAATGTATATAAACTTTAAACAATGAAGTATGATTAATTTTATGAAGATTATGCTAAATGTATCATGTTATAATAATTGTGATAATTAAAAGTATTATGATGATTATGAAACATGTATTGCGATAAAGATGAGAATTAACTAAAATAAGTAAGGGATAATTAAGGGACAAAAATAATAGGAGGATAATTATAAAAGTTTAAAAGATAATGGTAATTAAAAACAATTAAAGATAATAAAGAAAATGATAATAATATAAGAATAAAGAGTATATATATATATATGTATCATGTATATGTAAAAAAAAAAAAAAAACTATAAATATGGAATTTGTGATTATGAGGTTATTAATGTATGTATGTATCATTATAGGCATAATAATATAGTTGATAACATTATGATGGTTAATATGGATAAAGAAAGAGTTAGATAAAAGATAAGTATAATACTTGAATTATTATAAAAATAAAAAGGGTAATTTGATTATAAATAAAAGTGTTAAGATGATAATGTGATAATGATAAACTCATGAGATAAGATAAAAGTTACAACCTTATCTAAGTTACTTAAATATAATAAGATTTAATGAATAAATAAATATGGTAAATATAATTAATATTAATAAATAATTAATAAGACATGCTAAGGTATAATAGCTAAATTTTAAATAATACTTAAGTTATATTATCACATATAAAATTATTAAGTACATTAATAATTCGTTGTGTGTATACACCTATAACGTGAAGGTTATAATCTAAAGACAACGTGCACTATATACGAACCTCACCACTACTTATGGCCTAGGGTGGTCCTTGTTGTCTTATGGGAACCGCTTGTGGATCTCGAATGTCAAGACTTAGATTCTGGTCAAGAGTCCTGGGCGCCCGGTAACAACAGATCATCAGAGTGACTTATCTGATAGCAACGAGGTTTGGGCAAAGTTGTACAACGTCTTTGTGAAGGATTATAACCCGAACATACTAAAACTAGAGACTTGCTATAAGTGGAAGCTTTCCATAAATAGTAGGTTTCCAAAAATAGAAACTTTTGAGAAATGGGAACTTTTCTCGAAAACCGTCACTGTTAATATAGTTGCTATATTAATAAACAAACTTTATGTCTATTAGACATTAACTAATCAAAGGTTATATCTCTAGGTTGAGATCTCCAATCACTTACTCCGTTCATACTTCCTTGCGTGGAATAACTTACTTGCTACTAAGGTGAACTTCATAGCCCTATTTTTACTATTTATTAACTATTTTACAACTTTTGGGGTGAGACACATGCTTACTTTTAAATGATTTACAATTTAGACACAAGTGCCTAAACTTTTTGATATTCAACTTCGTGAGACTATTGTTAACTTGTATTGATTATATCTTTACATGCAAATCCCCACCATAATATCGTTAATTGCTGGAATTGAAATGTTGCAAGCTTAATTATTGTGAGTAGGCCTATTGAGAGTGACGTCTCTACCCATTGACCTATCATCAAGGGGGTACATAATAATGATTACCGACACCCGTACAGTGTCAAGGGTTTCTATGTTTAGCTCGATATTATAACTCATGGCATATTGATATTTTGATGTTTTAAACTAAATCTTGTGGTCTAAAAATTATTATGATTATTAAACCTATGATGTTCACTCAACCATTGTGTTGACATTTTAAGCAAGTTTATCTCATGTGAAGATTAGCTTATGTGCTGCCCTATGATACTTAACTAGCTGATGCATTGGAGTCCACATATTTAGAACTTATCATTTGTTATTTACATATGAATTTCATTATGTAAACATTATTACGTTTCTGCTGCAAATCAAATTTTGTTAAAACGTCTCATGTAGAGTCATTCTCGCTTATATATACTTGTGTTGTGATATTGTGAAGTCATATTTACCCCTGCCCTATTTGGGGGTATGACATATAAAGAGCATTCTTTTTATCTTTCTTTTTTTTCAAATTTCAACGGTAAATAAATTACACTTTTGATATGAATGAATTCATTAGCACATATTATCAACTTTTATGATGATGTGTATTCTTTTTACTATACAACTTCAACACACAACAAAATTTAGGACAATGATCGTATAGTATCGATATTGAATATACGTTGACAATGTACTATATAAAATTTTCGTAAGAGTCCTCGTGCAACGCACGAGCTCGATAAATCTAGGTAGCTATATTTAAAATATACATTAACTTGATTTGACTTTTGCTTTATCAATATTAATTGATAAAAAATAAATATGGACATACATCACTTTATAATCGCGTAATCTATTTTATTAAAATTTTAAATATATGATAATTTTAAATTGTTACCATTTGGTCCTTTTTTGTATCAATATTAATTGTTAAAGATTATATCATCAATATACATTTATATAAATTAAGAACTGATATGATAGATACGATCATATGTATTACGGTGTATTTTTTTGAACATTTTGAAATTTTAAAGTGTTACTGTTTGGTCGGTTGAATATGTGTAATCTTTTATTTCAGAAAGTGATCACTTCCAAATGTGTTATCGTGTATATAAAAATGTGAAGAGAGGTAATTAGATAATATCTAATTTTGTGTTATATATTTCATTATTAACCGATTCAAATTTGAGATGTATATTCACGACTAAAAATTGAGATGTATTTTATTATATCGTTTAGGAAGTGATGTGCTAAATAATATTTTATGAATAATTACAATACAATTACTAAAAAATATCATAGTTGATAATGATTACTACCTTCCTCTACTAACTTTAATGGATTTCAAATTTTAAAGTTTTAAGGATTACCAATCATATCACAGTTAATTAGGAAAACTTAAAGTGCATTAATGGTCATAAAGGGTCTCATTTATTTGAAATTTGAAAATAGTCCGCCATGCCATTGTATTATAAGGGTATTTTTGTAATCAACTAATTGAAGGCCAAGATTATGAGGTCATAATCAAGATTACGAAAGAATCAATGGTCTAGATCATTGATGGGGAATTGAATGGATGGCTATAATCAGTTGTGTCTATTTCAAATGACATATTTTACTCTTTGTTATTATATTCAAAAGGGATAATGAGGATAAACAAAATCTATAAACTGATAAACATAAACACAAGAGACAAAATATATTCAGATAACGAGATAAAACTATTTACATGAAGGTTTATATGTCAATTTATGCAATATTTTAAAGTTATTCGGTTATTACCTTGATTTATTTGGGGTTTCTTGACTTTCTTCCACTTGACAACAAGGCGACATCACTTGTTTATTTTTGTAGGCGACATCAGGACATCACTTGTTTATTTTTGCAAACCACCTTTTTTACTTTTGTTTTTGGAGTAGGAAAAGTAAACAAAGGAAGGGAAAATTTTAAAGAGAGAGAAAAGAAAGGATGGTCCAGTTTTCAGAATAGGAAAAATCAGAGATACACTTTTAGGAGGGCTAATAAAGTATAACTAATTTTTTTACCTCTAAAATATAAAAAATATTACACTTCTGACTCAAAATTGTAGGTTGACGGGCGCCCTCTTTTGTCTTAACAAAGGTCTGCCCTTGTTCTTAATTAAAATTTTCTTCTTTTTTCTAGTTTCTGAGTACATACCTTTAAATAAATTAAGTTATGTGATTATTTATTTTCTTGTATAAAAGATTTTTATTAAATTGGTTATATATCCTCTTCGTAATTTTTTTATCTTTTATAATTGCATAATCTTTTGGACTGAGGGTTGTCGTTTACGTGCATGAATAGATATTACATATTGTTTATTATGGACCTTTGATTGACAGATATTTTTCAATACACGCATTTAAAACACGTCAGCAACATCACTTAGGACTGTCATTAGAAATCATAATCTTTTTCGCAACCTTTATTCATACAATTTTTTCCTCACATGTTACTATTGATTAACAAAAGTTTGTCATTTATATTGGTTTTGATTGGTTTATGTTGGTCCCGGTTAACAACAGGAAGTATTTTAGAGGGGTGTCAATACAATTGTTTTGCTAATTAAAATAGTTTTAACACATTTAAGTATAATTAAGCAAATAAAATTAACAAGAGTCTAAATAATTTTAAACTTATTCTTTTTAATCACTGTTATCTTGTAGCAGAAGAGATAAATGGTTGATACAGATTACATCTTGATAGCTCATAACACAATTAAAGCATATACAAGTTTTACAGACTCGTTAATTTAAATCCCACACCCGTATCTAAAACATTAGTAGAGTTATCTATTTATATAGTGCATATTAACCATGTAAAGGTTCTATTGTCCACAGATCCAAATGATGTTTGTACTTCAACTGACAACTATATCAGAAAGCACGTGATCATTTTTTTTTATTCTGAAGCTAATTCAGAAACAACCCAAAATGGGTGGACACACTATTTGAATAAATAAATACAATTTTTGGTTCTCAAGGCGTTGACAAAATGTATACATGAACTGCGTGTGTGATACACCTCTGCATTCCACTGTTGTCGTGTATGGTCACTTGTCAACCGCTGATTAATGTCATTCTCTCTTTAACTTAGTCTTCGATGTCAGTTGAATGAACATGTTTGATGTAGAAAACTCGAGAAACAAAATATTCCTTTGATTGATGGAAATAATCTGTCTAAGTGTTTAGTGCTGTGATATTCTGGTGGTTATTCTATTTGTCTGCTTATGGGTCAACAATACTCTTCCGATGGGTTCACAAAAAACTCACAACTTAGACTATCATGTGATAATAGTCTAGGCATCACTCTAAAAACACTAAGACTCAGCATACAGTGATGTTTTACACTTAGAACATTTTAATGATCCTATGCTGGCCGTATATAACAAATTAGTGTTAATTATTATGTTTTGTTATAATTAAATACTTAACTACATATGGGACTTAACAATTCATTATTAACAGTTTATCATTAACGAATATATCAATTATTACTCGAAATAAAGTGTGACGACCCGGATTTTCCGTAGATATATGTGAGATTAATATTTACATAAATAAATGTTTTCAGCATTTTAAGCAATCAAAATTGTTAAGTCTTGAGTAATTGAAAAGGGTTTTATACAAACGTTTGCCACCCAGTTTGTTCGACGATTCACGAACATCATAAATTTTAATAATTATGAATTGGTATATATATATATATATATATATATATATATATATATATATATATATCTATGTATGTATGTATGTATGTATGTATGTATGTATGTATGTATGTATGTATATATATATATATATATATATATATATGTATCTAACTTGATAATATGTTAATTAAGTATCTCATTAAGTATATTAACAAAGGATTATATACATATTTTGAGACTATTAACTTAAGGGTTTTGAAACATTACTTATATGTAACATTTAACGATGTAATAACCCATAAGTCAAAATGTATTTATATGTATTATATTATGAGTATTAATACGTACATAATAGACTTTAAATACATGCATTAACATACTTATACTCAAGGTAGCTATACTCATATTCGCATTCGATTTCCTCATAAATTCTACTCGTATTTATACGATATTTATACACGTATTATATGCAAGTGTCTAGACGTATTTACTATTGGTATATACCTTAGAAATCTGCATGGGATCCATTTATTCTTATCATTTTTCATGGATAATGACTCAATTATCTTATTAATGAGTCATTAGATAACTTTAGACAATATATCATATGAGAAACTAAGTTTTTGGCACCATTCCATTATATATGGGCATTCATATCATCACTCATTCATATCATTTCCATTTTCTCATTTTACTCTCAAGTAAAAATACACTTTCAAGAACTCTAAGTGTTCTTCATCATCTCAGCAACTTTCTTTCTTAAAATCAAGGTATAAACCTTCTTATAATCTTTATTCAATTCCCTATATAGTTGCTACCTTATTATGTTTATATAACTTGTAATAACTATAATATATTTTGGTTAACTCTAAACTTGTTTGCAAACTAAACCAAACCTTCTAACTTGACTTTAAAAACACTTACATATATGTGTTATGATAGTAGGTTAAGCTAACATAATAATATATAACTTGTATATATGAAGAACACCTTAAAACTTAACGTACACCGTTATTGTTAAACCGGGGGCTGTTTTGGGTTTGATTTTAAAAACCAATATTAAACTTTGAATTAGAGATATATATTCTAGAAAAAATGTTATTTTATATGGACATGATAACATATCCAAAATTTATGGTTTAACTCAAAGTGGAAGTATGTTTTTCAAATTGGTCATCAAGATGTCGATCTTACGACGAAAATGATCACCATCACCTATAGTCATATATAACCTTTAATACTAACTATAAACCACTAAATTTTCAGTTTAGTATTGGAAACTAGAGTTCATTAGAAAATTATAGCAACTTTAATCACTTAAAACCGATTTATAATGAAGAATTTATGGGCAAAACAATATTGGTTAGGAATGATGACTTTTAGCTACAGTTTTAACTACATAAAAACTATACTAACCATATCCTAGCTAACTTTTCCTATATCCTACATATAGTTATACATGTCATGACTTATTCCTCATAGGTATATAGAATATACTAGTCTTGGTTGAATCTGAGACAATATAATATAGTCTTGATTAATTAAGACAACACGTATACAATACGTTTGGATAAATCATAAGACAACATGTACACAATACGTTCGCATAAATCATAAGACAACAAGTATATAATACGTCTTGGTTAATTCTAAGACACTATGTATACAATGGGTCATGATTGACTCTAAAACAATATATATACAATGGGTCCTGGTCGATTCAAGACAACATGTATACCATAGGTCTAGATTATTTTAAGACAATATAAAATATTTTTGGTTAATTCCAAGACAATATACATAGTATTTTTGGTTAATTACAAGATGATATTGATAATAATAAATCTTGGTTAATTCTAAGATTTTAATCTTGGTTAATTCTAAGATCATGTAGTATATATATATATATATATATATATATATATATATATATATATATATATATATATATATATATATATATATATATATATATATAGTAGTAGTAGTAGTAGTTTTGGTTAATTCCAAGATGATATAGATAATAATAAATCTTGGTTAATTCTAAGATTTTAATCTTGGTTAATTCTATGATCATGTAGTGTATATATATATATATATATATATATATATATATATATATATATATATATATATATATATATATATATATTGGGTTATTGGACTACTAACAAATAACTACTAACATTAGACTAATTAAAAGTATTATAAGTATGAAATATTGATTATAACATATTTTGACTTATAATATTGTTGTTAGGTTCGTGAATCCTGTCGAAGGCCAAGTCTTATTTTTTAACTTACTGAAAAATCTTGTTATTTACCCTCTCCAAATCACGAGTGAGTTATCGCCCCAATTTTACTACCAAATTATTTTTGGGATGAGAATACATGTCGTTTTATAAATGTTTTACAGAATGGACAAAAGTACTTGAAAACTACATTCTATGATCGAATTGTTATACCGAATATCCCTATTTTTGCTTGGTAGCCTAAGAATTAGTGATCTGGCCACTAATTGACGCGAATTCTAAAGATAGATCTATGGGCACTAACACCCCTATTCTGGAAAATGGAATGCTTTAGTACTTCAGGTTTTTTTATATACAACCCTCATTCTGGAAAATGGAATGCGGCATATATGTTGAGGGATATTCTATATGCATCTTTGTTAATGTCGGTTACCATGCACTCATCGTATGAATGATTTTTATACACGAGAATTGTGTATGTTGTTTATAAAATGAAATCTTGTGGTCTATGATTATGATTTATTATATGTAGGTTAAACCTATGACTCACCAACATTTTTGTTGACGTTTTAGCATGTTTTATTCTCAGGTCAATATTAAAAGCTTCTGCTATTTACATTCTAGCTAAAGTCAAGATTTGGAGTCAGCATGCTTGTGTCATATTTGTTTAAACTTGCATTCGGAATCTATGTTTTGTAATATATTCTTAACCATTACGTAATGGTTGTGTAAAATCATGTACTTTGAATATGCCTTTGGTCGACAATCTATTTTAATGTCATTTGAACCTTTATTGGTATAATAAAGGTTAAGGTTTATTTTAAAAATGAATGCAAGCTTTGAAAAACGTATTATATAGAGTGTTGGTCTTAGCGAACCAGAATTAGCATTAGTGTGTCTAACCTGCAGTTGTTAGGATACATTAGTGAGTCTGGACTTCGATCGTATCTGCTTTAAAAACGATTGCTTGTCATTTTTGTTGGAAACATAGATTATTAACGTGTAGATATTATAAAATATATTAATCTCTTAACGTGCTGGCTGTTATGTGATAGATGTTGTGACACCCCGTACAAAACTAGTTTTGCATTCATAAAAGATAACGTGACACAAAGGTCGTTACAAAGTCATTATTTGAAAATAACATAAATTATGAATGCAAAAGAAAAGTTCCATGATTGAGACATCTCTAAGTAATGCAGCGGAATTCTAGCACAGCAGGTCCTTAACAGCAAGTTTAAACACCAAGACAGCAAGTCTAAACAGCGGAAGCAACAACGTCTAAGCACCTGAGAAAAACATGCTTAAAAGTCAACAAGAATGTTGGTGAGCTATAGTTTGTTTGTAATCAGTAATGTAATGTAGGCCACGAGATTTCAGTGATTTAATTAGCAGTTTAAATCCGTAATTCAAATCAGTATGATAAAGTATATGCTTATCCGTGGGCACCCGGTAACTAACTTAACGTAATATTACCCCCTAAAAGTACACTTGGCGAGTGCGTAAGTTTACGAAGTATTAAACACCCGTTAAATGCTAGCGCGACTATCCCGAGTGGGGATGTCAAACCCTATGGATCCATATCTAAGATTCGCGTTCACCGGTTCAAAAACCAATGACTAAACGTTACCGAGCTAAGGGGAAAGTTTATGCCGTTGTATAACCCACACATATAAAGTTTAAGTACTCATACCTAGTATGTAAAACGTAAAAAGCGCATGTATTCATAGTCCCAAAATAGTTAAAGTAAAAAGGGATGCTATAACTCACAGTGATAAGAGCGGCAAAGTCGATAATGAAAGTATGCAAGTAGTAAGACGGTCCGAAAGGTCGTCAACCTAAGTCAAAGGTTACTAGGTCAGTATGTTGTCCCAATAAGTTTAAAAGTGAATAAATTAAGTTTAAGTGTCATCATCATCATCATCATCATCATTCATCATCATAAAAGCTAAGTAAGTTTGACAAGAATGGAGATCGAAACAATAGGCTGACTTCGGTCAGCTGCTACGGCCTCTATACAAAACGAAAAGATGCGTAGTCACTGGATATGGCTCCGTATATGAGTTCTCTAACTGCTGACCAATTTTCAGAACCTAACTCGTATTCGTTTAACCGTGGCGACGGTTTAAGTGCGAGTAGGTCAGAAATTTCAGCACAACGTTACAAAGGCGTAGTGACTTTCGGAAGGCCATAAATCCTAAACCGTAACTCGGATTAAGACGAGGTCTAAACGGAAAATCATCTAATCGAACCGATATAACTGAAAATCAACTTTTCAGTAGCCCATGTGGTCTGATCAGATCCTTAAAATAGTAAGCAAGGTGCTCCGGTGGGGTTTTTAGTGCTTGATGCTCATCACGGTTCTCATCCTTGATGCTTGTAGCTTCAAGTGTACAACTCGTTGATGGATTAGCATCACCTTGATCAAGATTCTACCATCAACACATAATATGTTAAGACCAAGTAAGAACACAACTCATTTAAGAGTCTTAGATGGATGATGAACCAAGGTTACATCATATCCTTAGTCTTAACACAATTACAAGTTCCATTTGCAATTAAAGCTACAAACTTTACTTCAATCAAACAAGTATGAACATAATCTAAATCAAATAAGGTGATGGAACCCTAAGCTAGAGAGCTTGGATCCTTTTCACACAAGTTATAAGATTACAAAGCTAGAAAGCTTGAACCTTTGGTGTTCTTGAAGAACTTGAAGCATAAAGCTTAGATCTTTAAGTTACATGAAGACCATAAACACAAGTTTTGATCTTTATAACAAAGTAATGAGATCATAAGTTAGAAAACTTAGATCCAACAAAAGATATGAAGATTCAAGCTAGAAAGCTTGCATCTTGGTTGTTCTTGAAGATCTTGAAGCATAAAGCTTGGATCTTTAAGTTACATGAAGATTACAAACACAAGTTTGAATCTTTATAACAAAATAATAAGATTAAAGTTAAAAGATTTAGATCTACAAAGTAGGTGAAGATTCAAAGCTAGAAAGCTTGAATCTTCCATGTTCTTGAAGGATTCAAATCCATGTTTGAATCTACAAGATGTAATCAAGATCAAAAGCTAAAAAGCTAGACCCATGATGATGATGATGAATTCGTGAAAGAGAAGAGAAGAAGAATAAGAAAAATCAAATACTTACAAGTTTTAGAGTGAGAAAGACTATAGAGAAAATAAGAGAGTAAGTGTGTGTGAAATACAAATGAGAGCAAGTGTAAAATGGATGGAATAAGGCTTGTATTTATAGGTAAATGAGGTGATACATGGGGTATCAAAACCGTAGGAACATATGGGGGACAAGGGGGACAAACTTTTGCTTTTTGGTTAATGGTTGTCTAAAGTTGGTGCTTATGTTAGGATCCCATGCAACATTAAGAATAATACTTGACAAAAATGCTAGTATGTTCCCTCTAATAAATGGGCATTTGTCTTTCATTAATATGGGTCACTAACTTATTTAAATTATGCTAATTAAATAGTCCACTAACTAGTGTAGGGTGGGCTAAAGTCCAACAAGGTAGAAAGTCCAACAAGACTAACTAGTAAGCATAAGTAAATTACTAAGCGTAATTAAGCATCCAAAAACCCAAGTAATTGTTATTATAAAATAACAATTAATATTTCGTAGTCATAATATTCCGAATACGACAAAAGTAAAACGTGTACGCAGTACGCAGTTTGTTTGAAACGTCAAGTGACACTAACGGTCGTAAAGGCATCCGGTGGTCAAGTTAAGTATCCTACGTACTCAAAGGCACATTTTAACATATAATTGAAAGTAATCCATATGTAGTAAGATTACAGAGTATAAAATAGCACAGTACGCACAAATACGCAGTTTCGCAAAAACACACGGCACAAAAGCAAGTCGAAAAAGTCGAGTCGTTACATTACCCACCTGTTAATGAAAATTTCGTCCCGAAATTTTGAGGAGTGACCAACAATGGTACCGTATTTGAATAAGAAGGAGCGTATCAAAGTTCCGTGAGACTCGTGGGCTCAGAAGTGAGCTATTTACCTTGGAAAGGTACTTGAGCGTATAAAAGTAAGAATATGTATACGCCATTGATTAAGTCTCTTGTCCAAAGAGATCAACAAATTTATTTCGTTTCTTGCTAACATGAATATGGCATCTAAATATATCCACAAAAGGAAAGTTGATGTTTTTAGCCCTACAGGCATCTTCAGTAAGCTGGATGCATGAATTACATCATGAATGTTACTAAACTCATCTAAAACATTGAGCGCTTATGTCACAATACAAGCTGACAGATAGAATGGAAAATATGGCGATCACAATATACTGCATACTTATTCTTGGATGGAATGAAAGCACAGCTCCATAATGTAACTTTATCCTTTCAGTTACATGTTGAAGTTATGGTTAACATCGACCAGAGCAACACATAGTTGCCACCAACGAAGGAAGATACATATAGAGTAACCACATCAGTGTTATAGACATTTTAAGCAGTCCCTTCCAAGAGGATAACGTGATTCTTAGATTTCTAAAGTAATCCATATTACATTTCCGAAAGAAAATTGCACGTAAGGTGTGATCTTTGAACGAGAGTGAACTCTTCGAGCGGGTTTTTCTGAATTTATCCTTATACTTAAGGGGGTGCGCGGATGAGAAGATACATGGACCCTTGGTCATAAAGAACGATTTACTCTAAGTGAAAAGAATCTCAAAAACGATTCGTTGTACCTCAACCTACTGATTCATAGAGATGATGTTTACGAGGGTGTTGCGATTAGCTGTGAAATATTGAGAATAGAAACCTACCTAGTGCCTTTCCTACAATAGGGTGACCACTGAGTGTATCTCAGAAATCTGATTTATCGGCCCGCGTTTTTGCCATGTTTAACCTTAAAGGAACATTTTATGAGCGCAAAGACTTCTTAACAAATGTCGTAAAACTGCCACCCAAAGTGGCTCAAGAGTTTTTAACAAGGATTTTAATAGTAAGTTTTATCCCTAACGGAGGGCGGGAAGAAGTGTGATCCACACATGGTGTAGTCTAATACGAAAACCTTTAATAAAATCAACCAAGGAAGTTTTGAAAAACCTTTAAACGTTTGATGTGACAACATAAACGGAACGAAGTTCCTAGTAAATTTAGAAGTATGTACAACGTGTACCGTTTTGTACAAAACTATTTGACTCAAGTTAAACAACTCAATAAAGGAGCGATTTTTAAATAATTTGAAGGTATAACTTAGTATGTACTAACCAAAATAAGTAAGGATAAATTTATACATATATGATTTTATAAATCGCATAAGTGACAGAGAAGTTTTTAGCACTTACACTTGTCCATAAATCTCGTGAGGACCGCACAAATAAGCAACGTGTAAAATTTTTGATAAACATAGTTTTTCGTATTTCAGAGGTTATGATTTGAAAAAGATTGGGTGGAAAATCTTTGAATCGTCGGGTGACATGTTACTAGGTAATGAAAACTAATGAATTAAATGTAGTTTTGATAATTATCAGGACATAAGTCTTTGGACCTAAAAATGTTCACGTGCGAAGCCGTTGCTAAAAAGTGAGGTATGAAGGATAGAGCATAAGAATGAGAGGTTAATCGCTTCTTGACTTTGCAAAATGCCAACCAGGTTATGACTAACATTAAAGTCGGAATACTGATGGTGTTAGTATCATTAAATGAGAGTCCCTAGAATAAGTCAGGACTTAGAGTCATGTAAGAAAAAGCATCGCTCCGACAGGTGTGACGAATAAGATCCCTGGGGTAACGCAGTAATTTTGAAGGGTTTAAGTGTTAGTTGATGCTCGAAGGCTCTGCATGACGTGGTAGTAAGTGCCTTCATCACATACACACACATGAATCTCTCGGTTTCGACGGTTGTAAAGTCTTCATGAAGACTTGGATACGAATAAGCAACGAAAAATTTTACATAGTAAGCAACGAAAATTTTATAGAAATTGTTTAAGGTGACAATGTAAGAAAAGAAATGAAGTTCTTAGTAAACTAGGGTTTTGCACAACATGTACCATTCAAAGTAGAATATCTTTTGAATAAAAGATTTGATTTGTAAAAGTGAAAGTAAAATTTCATATGTATTTGTCAAAAATAAGTAATCGTTTACTTTATTTTATATAACATATACGATTTTTTAAATTTGCACGAATGGCAAATAAAATAAATTTACTTTTATAAAACTTTGAGAGGATCGCACAGTAAAATAGTGTGTGAAAAATTTTGACGAACAAAATTTTCATATTTAGGAGGTTACAAGTTGGAAAAAGATTGATGAGGATTGAGTAAAAGATTTTAAAAATTTCGGGTGATATTCGAGGTAATAAAAACTATTGAATTTAAATGTAGTTGATGACTATTAGTAGGGCATAAGTCCCTTGACCAAAAATGCTTAAGTGTGAAGTTGTTGCTTATAAGTGAGATACGATTGGGAGAGTATGAGGATGAGAATTATCCACTCATTGATTTTGGAAAGATTTCAAACTGGTACGACTAATATTGACGTAAGAAGGGTGATGGTGTGATTATCATCAAACAAGAAATCTCTCGGAATAAGTTAGGATTTAGAGTCGCGTAAGAATGAGTATCAAATAAGATTCTTGGGTAATCTTTAATATAGAATTTGAATCGCTAGAGTGACTGGATACAATTTCCTTTATGTATCGTTGTGCAAGTTTGTCCATTGTATCGGTTTCTTTCATGTCTAGAAAGTGAGCAGATTTAGTGAGGCGGTCAACGTTAACCCAGATAGTGTCATAATCGCCTACCGTCCTTGGTAGCTTCGTGATGAAATCCATTGTTATTCCTTCCCATTTCCATTGTGGGATTTTAGGTTGTTGAAGTAACCTAGATGGCTTTTGGCTCACCATTCTCGCGAGGTATACTAAAAATCTTCTTACTATAGATAACTTTCGCTTTCATCCTTGAAAGCCAGTCCGTTCCAACTATTTCATCAAAGCTTCCTAACTTGATGAGTATTAGGTTAATCCTAAAGTCCATTCCAGCCATTACATCAAGCTTCCTAACTTGTAGAGTATTAGGTTAATCCTAAAGTCCATTCCAGCCATTACATCAAGCTTCCTAACTTGTAGAGTATTAGGTTAATCCTAAAGTCCATTCCAGCCATTACATCAAGCTTCCTAACTTGATGAGTATTAGGTTAATCTTAAGGTCCATTCCAACTATATCTTATTATACCACCATGGAAAATTTTATCAAACTTCTCAAATAACATCAGCTTGTACGTAGGTAACTAATCCTTTCCAACCACTACCTTAAAACTTCCAAGTTTTGTTGACATGAGGTCATCTCCAAATGACCCACCTGTTAATTTTAAGGTACTACCTTAAATTACTCCTGTATCTCTGCCAGCTTACCATTAGCTTATCCTATAGAATACTTAACTCTCATGGTTGTTAATGGCTTATTAGTCATCACACTAAGGTTCTTAGATATAAGGTTTCTATCGCTCTAGTATTAAACAATTCTGATACGATAAATCGTTGTGAAGAAACGTACCCTAACTAAAATCAGGATCCATGCGAGTCTCCATAGCTGAGATAACGATTGCTCTACCGTAAGTGAGCCCAAAGTTTTCCCTATTCGAGAACTTTTCCCTTAAGTGTCCAGGGTGTCTATATTTAAAACAAATTTTTGGGTTATCAATTCTGCAATCAAGGCCCTTCTTGTACAGTATCTGGGCTACGCGGTTATTCTTTCCCTACCTCTAATAGACCATAATGCGTATACTCAAGTTGTTCCTACCAAAATTTTCTCTGAATCACTTCATGTTCCTTATATAGTAACATTGGGACTTCTGCATGATTTACTTCAATATAATCACGCTGGCCTGGCGTCATTATATTGTACTAAATCGTACGTTCATTCCAATATCAACCCATACGGTCAATGTAACATGATCACTTCAAGTTCTATTCAATTTCATCTAACGGCACTTTATCTATGCTATCTCAAAACAAAATCTACATAATCAATCTCACGGTTTCTCGGTGTGGGTGCGTAGGTTCCGTAGATCATGCATCATTGCCTAAATGTCCCGGAATTTTCTTCAAAATGTTCGGGTTCAGGTAACGTCGTTAGGTTCCTTTCTAGAAATTCAATTTGGGTCTCGCGTCGAGTTGTACATGTAGCAAGTAGTAATACGATATGTTTTGAGGCGACTCCCAAGTCTTTGGGTATGGCTGAGCATCAGTGGAAGACACTACAACCTTGTGAAAGGAGATGTCCTCCCGACTTCTCCAATCCCTAAGAGTGTTGGGGACCTAAGTCCAGAAGTGTCGTTAGATCGTCGAGTAGTGGGGAAGAATGAAAGAGATAAGTGACGGTCATGAAAGCGTACGGGATACGGGTCAACTTGCGGAAACTGAACAACCTTCTAATGTTCATACATTTTATGTGGCTAATTAGAGTGAGCTCGGGGTATGGTTACTCCGACAAGTCCTCGCATGTCTCCTCCTCCGAGGATCATCCTTAGTGGGCGTGTAATCCGAGGGGTACTCTTCGTAGATTGCATAAAGTAATGTTTCGATCTCCGGAATTGTGGAACAGTAGTAACACGTGGATTACAATACTAGTCCTTTGGGTTAGACGAGTGGGAAAAGGGTTCAGAAAAACATCTGAACTAGGAAAGATAAGTTCTCCAAGTCGGTACAGCGAATAGCAGACATGTAGCAAGAGCGTAATCAGGCATAACAACTACAGCAGCCTAGATTGTCTACAGCAGTATGTAGCATGGCAATAGTAACAGTATCATACCGAATTAACATGCTAAAAGCATATAGTAGCATGCAGTAGCGAGAATAAGTAAAAGCATACAGCGAGTTTACATATCAGTAAAAGGAAACGGTAGCATGCAGTAAGTTCATACAGCAGTAGAAGTAAGCAGTGGCATGCAGTAGTAGTAAGCAGTAACATGCAGTAATATAACACAGTAGCATGCAGCAGGTTTCGCAGAAATAAGTAAACGAGCAAGTTGTAGATAAGTCCTATTAGCGAATCCTACTCGACTCGGTCAAGACTCACTAATGCAACCTAATTCCCTACAACCAATGCTCTGATACCAAATGTGGCGCCCTGTACAAAACCATCGTGTACGGATCATCAACAACAGGATCATTACAAGGTCAAACACTATATGCTGTTTGAAAACCAGTTTTACATTTATAAAAGATAGCGTTTACAAAAGATAACGTGACACAAAGGTCGTTACAAAGTCATTATTTGAAAATAACATAAATTACGAATGCAAAAGAAAAGTTCCATGATTGAGATATCTCTAAGTAATGCAGCGGAATTCTAGCACAGCAGGTCCTTAACAGCAAGTTTAAACACCAAGACAGCAAGTCTAAACAGCGGAAACAACAACGTCTAAGCACCTGAGAAATACATGTTTAAAAGTTAACACGAATATTGGTGAGCTATAGTTTGTTTGTAATCAGTAATGTAATGTAGGCCACGAGATTTCAGTGATTCAACCAGCAGTTTAAATCAGTAATTTAAATCAGTATGATAAAGTATATGCTTATCCGTGGGCACCCGGTAACTAACTTAACGTAATATTACCCCCTAAAAGTACACTTGGCGAGTGCGTAAGTTTACGAAGTATTAAACACCCGTTAAATGCTAGCGCGACTAGCCCGAGTGGGGATGTCAAATGCTATGGATCCATATCTAAGATTCGCGTTCACCGGTTCAAAAACCAATGACTAAACGTTACCGAGCTAAGGGAAAAGTTTATGCCGTTGTATAACCCACACATATATAAAGTTTAAGTACTCGTGCCTAGTATGTAAAACGTAAAAAGTGCATGTATTCACAGTCCCAAAATAGTTAAAGTAAAAAGGGATGCTGTAACTCATAGTGATAAGAGCGGTAAAGTCGATAATGAAAGTATGCAAGTAGTAAGTCGGTCCGAAAGGTCGTCAACCTAAGTCAAAGGTTACTAGGTCAGTATGTTGTCCCAATAAGTTTAAAAGTGAAAAAATTAAGTTTAAGTGTCATCATCATCATCATCATCATTATTCATCATCATAAAAGCTAAGTAAGTTTGACAAGAATGGAGATCGAAACAATAGGCTAACTTCGGTCAGCTGCTACGGCCTCTATACAAAACGAAAAGACGCGTAGTCACTGGATATGGCTCCGTATATGAGTCCTCTAACTGCTGACCAATTTTCAGAACCTAACTCGTATTCGTTTGACCGTGGCGACGGTTTAAGTGCGAGTAGGTCAGAAATTTCAGCACAACGTTACAAAGGCGTAGTGACTTTCGGAAGGCCATAAATCCTAAACCGTAACTCGGATTAAGACGAGGTCTAAACGGAAAATCATCTACTCGAACTGATCTAACTGAAAATCAACTTTGAAGTAGCCCAGGTGGTCTGATCAGATCCTGAAAATAGTAAGCAAGGTGCTCCGGTGGGGTTTTTAGTGCTTGATGCTCATCACGGTTCTCATCCTTGATGCTTGTAGCTTCAAGTGTACAACTCGTTGATGGATTAGCATCACCTTGACCAAGATTCTACCATCAACACATAATATGTTAAGACCAAGTAAGAACACAACTCATTTAAGAGTCTTAGATGGATGATGAACCAAGGTTACATCATATCCTTAGTCTTAACACAATTACAAGTTCCATTTGCAATTAAAGCTACAAACTTTACTTCAATCAAACAAGTATGAACATAATCTAAATCAAATAAGGTGATGGAACCCTAAGCTAGAGAGCTTGGATCCTTTTCACACAAGTTATAAGATTACAAAGCTAGAAAGCTTGAACCTTTGGTGTTCTTGAAGAACTTGAAGCATAAAGCTTAGATCTTTAAGTTACATGAAGACCATAAACACAAGTTTTGATCTTTATAACAAAGTAATGAGATCATAAGTTAGAAAACTTAGATCCAACAAAAGATATGAAGATTCAAGCTAGAAAGCTTGCATCTTGGTTGTTCTTGAAGATCTTGAAGCATAAAGCTTGGATCTTTAAGTTACATGAAGATTACAAACACAAGTTTGAATCTTTATAACAAAATAATAAGATTAAAGTTAAAAGATTTAGATCTACAAAGTAGGTGAAGATTCAAAGCTAGAAAGCTTGAATCTTCCATGTTCTTGAAGGATTCAAATCCATGTTTGAATCTACAAGATGTAATCAAGATCAAAAGCTAAAAAGCTAGACCCATGATGATGATGATGAATTCGTGAAAGAGAAGAGAAGAAGAAGAAGAAAAATCAAATACTTACAAGTTTTAGAGTGAGAGAGACTATAGAGAAAATAAGAGAGTAAGTGTGTGTGAAATACAAATGAGAGCAAGTGTAAAATGGATGGAATAAGGCTTGTATTTATAGGTGAATGAGGTGATACATGAGGTATCAAAACCGTAGGAACATATGGGGGACAAGGGGGACAAACTTTTGCTTTTTGGTTAATGGTTGTCTAAAGTTGGTGCTTATGTTAGGATCCCATGCAACATTAAGGATAATACTTGACAAAAATGCTAGTATGTTCCCTCTAATAAATGGGCATTTGTCTTTCATTAATATGGGTCACTAACTTATTTAAATTATGCTAATTAAATAGTCCACTAACTAGTGTAGGGTGGGCTAAAGTCCAACAAGGTAGAAAGTCCAACAAGACTAACTAGTAAGCATAAGTAAATTACTAAGCGTAATTAAGCATCCAAAAACCCAAGTAATTGTTATTATAAAATAACAATTAATATTTCGTAGTCATAATATTCCGAATACGACAAAAGTAAAACGTGTACGCAGTACGCAGTTTGTTCGAAACGTCAAGTGACACTAACGGTCGTAAAGGCATCCGGTGGTCAAGTTAAGTATCCTACGTACTCAAAGGCACATTTTAACATATAATTGAAAGTAATCCATATGTAGTAAGATTCCAGAGTATAAAATAGCACAGTACGCACAAATACGCAGTTTCGCAAAAACACACGGCACAAAAGCAAGTCAAAAAATTCGGGTCGTTACAGATGTCTACTTCTAGTACCAATATCATTATCACATTCAGTGACTCCGAAGTCGAATCACCAGCAACAGAACCAATCATCAACTTTGTTGATGACAACGATGACACGAAAAATGATGTATCAATCATCTATATAACTAATGATGATATTGACTTGGATGCATTTTGGGAAGATTCTCAATTGCCAGAAGAACCTAAATGGGATCCATAAGAGGATCCAAAAGAAGAGGTGTTAGAGATCTCTAAAGAAAAATTTGATGAAGCAATAGAACTCAAAAAAAAAGTCTTGGGGGAAATCTCTAACTATTAAATCCGAACTTGACCTATCTCTACCCTATCCTAAAAATAACCGACCCTTGGTTATCAGGAATAATCATGATTCTTCCAGCCAAAACCATCCTTATTATATTGATTTAACCGCACCTACTACTTCAGGACCTAGTACCAGAAACATACGAACCGCTCTCATGACTTGTAAACCTATATGGGAAATTGCTAGACACTATGACTCAGCAAACGACAAGAAGCCTCGACGTTTCTAATATGTTTTTGCAGCTATCCAACTTCACGCCTTGTATAATAATATATCGTGTACTATATTTCATTATTGTAAAATATTGTACTAAAAGAATAAGCGTGAAGTATTAATGCATTAGGTTTCTCATGATAGAATATTATTTGATTGTAGTAGTTAATTTGTGTACTAGCTATTAAGTATGAACTTTAACGGGTAGGTACTACCCGAACTACAATTATAAAACTCTAATAAGAAGAAATGCTTTTATAACAATTAGTTCATATTATTAGTACGCTACAAAGTACTATTGACTACTCATAATATTCTATATATGATTAATTTATATCATTTGGCAATTTTTGAAGGAAATGGCCCCAGCTACCAGACAAGGTTTGAATACTGAAGATCTCCAAGCCTTTGCTGCAAGTGTAGCCGCAGTAATGGAGGCAATGAACAACAATCAGTCAGGGTCTATCAGTGGAACTAACACTACAGACAACCGTGTAGGATGTTCCTACAAAGCTTTCACGGCCTGTAAACCACATGAGTTCAAAGGGACTGAAGGGCCAATTGGGTTAAAATGGTGGACAGAAAAAGTTGAAGCCATTTTTGTAATAAGCAACTGAGATGAGGAAGACAAGGTGAAATACACCTCACATACTTTCAAAGGTATTGTGGTAACATGGTGGAATACTTATATTGATCACATGGGACAGAATACCGCCTACTCTTTATCGTGGACAGCATTCAAACATATGATGAATGAAGAATACTATCCCCGGAATGAGATCAACAAGCTCAAGACAGAGCTTAGGGAACTAAAAACCCAAGGATATGACGTCACCACATACGAGCGACGATTCACAAAGTTGGCTCTAATATGTCCTGGAGTATTTGAGGATGAGGAAATCAAGATAGAAGCATTTGTGAAGGGATTACCAGAGAGAATCCAGGAGGATGTGAGTTCAAATGCACCTACCTCAATGCAAAAAACAAGTAGGATGGCTCATAAACTTATAGGCCAGATTGAAGGGAGAAATAAGGAGAAAGCGGCCGCTGAGGCTAAAATAAATGAAAGTAAGAGAAAGTGGGAAGAAAATAGAGACAAGGGTCACAAATACAACAACAACAAAAATCACAACCACAATCGCAACAACAATCACAACCACAACAACAACCCCAATTACAACAATAACCACAACAACAACAACAACCCCAATCGCAATAATAACAACAACAACCATAACAACAACAACAACAACCACAATAACTACAACAACCCCAACAATAATAACAACAACAAGAGGCAGAAGACTCCATGCCCAAGGTGCGAAGAATATCATCAAGGTACTTTCTGTACGGTGTTATGTACCAGGTGTAATAGAAATGGGCATAGTACAGCAAAATGTGAGGTTTACGGATCGACTGTCATTGTTTGTTATGGATGTGGGAAGCCGGGCCATTACAGAAGCACGTGTCCGAACCAAGGGAATAATAATGGACAGGGTCATGGAAGAGCCTTCAACATTAACACGATAGAAGCGCAGGAAGACCCGGAGCTTCTTACGAGTACGTTTCTTATTGACGATAAACCTGCTTATGTTTTATTTGATCCGGGTGCGGATATAAGCTATATGAGTAGAAATTTTTATGCCAAACTAAGTTGCTGTTAACCCCTTTGGATAATAAGTATTTACTCAAATTAGCAAACGGTAAACTAGTTAAAGCTGATAAAATATGTCGTAACCGAAAAATTAAATTGGCTAGCGAAACGTTTGAAATTAATTTGATACCGGTAGAATTGGGGAGTTTTGATGTAATAATTGGCATGTACTGGATGACCAAAGTAAGAGCGGAGGTCGTTTGTTACAAGAAGGCGATTCGCATTACGCGCGAAAATGGAATACCCTTAATGGTGTACAGAGAAAAGGGTAATGCAAAGTTAAATCTTATTAGCAGTTTAAAGGCACAAAAGCTAATAAGAAAAGGTTGTTATGCCATTCTAGCACACGTCGAGAAAGTCAAACCCGAAGAAAAGAACATTAATGATGTTCCCGTCACAAGAGAATTTCCCGAAGTATTTCCGAAAGAATTACCGGGATTACCTCCACACTGATGCATTGAATTCCAAATAGACCTTGTACCGGGAGCCGCACCCATAGCTCGCGCTCCATATAGACTTGCACCTACCGAGATGAAAGAATTACAAAGTCAGTTACAAGAGCTATTAGAATGTGGTTTTATTCGACCAAGCACGTCACCATGGGGAGCTCTGATTCTTTTTGTTAAAAAGAAAAACGGGTCTTTCCGTATATGTATCGACTACCGTGAAATGAACAAGTGGACAATCAAAAATCGATACCCTTTACCGAGAATCGACGACCTATTCGACCAACTTCAAGGTTCGAGCGTATATTCCAAAATCGACTTAAGATCGGGTTATCATCAATTAAGGGTTAAGGAAGTCGATATTTTGAAAACGGCCTTCAGAACTTGTTACTATAACGACCCGACTTCGTTATCTCAAAAACACACTAAATTTTTTTTTTTGATGCAGTACATCTGGACGGCGTCCAGTTATCTAGACGGCGTCCAGCAAAGAAGACCTGGACGGCGTCCAGAAGATCTGGACGGCGCCCAAATGAACTAAAGTTTGCTGTCTCCGGGGTCCAACTTACATGAGCGAAAAACCCGCTTCCCGACCCTTTTAAACGAAAACCTTTTCACAACATGACATATTAAGTGAAACTAAGATATTTCCACAATAAAAACAAGTTTTACTACACCAGGCCCACAACGACCCGTCTTACAATAATATAGCGATTTCGACCCATTTATATCTTTAGACGGATTAGGACTCTACAACCCAACCCGATACCAAGAGCATAATCCCGGGGACTACCAATCCCCCTATCCGCATTCATATATCCAAAAGCTACCCCATCGAGCCCAAGCGCTCCTAAGCACCTAGCCTAACAACTAGTTAGCTTCGTAACACAATACCTGTAAAAAGGTAAACAACGAGAGGGGTAAGCATAAAGCTTAGTGAATGCAATAATTATACATATACATATATAATGTACCTACTTGCATACACTTACTCACATACCGCATACATGCTAGCAATATAATTAGCAAACCATCTCAAGTATAAAGCTAATAACCTCCAATACCGCAAGCTAGCATAACAAATAGCATATACTCAAACAATATAATATAATATGCCAAACAATCAACAAACACAATATGGTTAACCATAGACGCTATGGTGCTACCGGCTCGTGGTTCACACCATACGCATTTGAGTCATACTCTTTTATAGTGCTACCGGCTCGTGGTTCACACTTTGACGCTACCGGCTCGTGGTTCACGCCTCATTTTATAGTGCTACCGGCTCATGGTTCACACTTGATGCTACCAGCTCGTAGTTCACATCTCATTTTATAGTGCTACCGGCTCGTGGTTCACACTTCATTTTATAGTGCTACCGCCTCGTGGTTCACACTTGATGCTACCGGTTCGTGGTTCACATCATGTTTATAGTGCTACCGGCTCGTGGTTCACACTTTGAAACTCGTCACATACATGCTATGGCACTACCGGCTCGATGGTTAATACCATAACATTCACAAATCAATACACTATATACATACATGCATAATTATTCCACTCACCTCGAAACGTTCGCACAAACCATGTATGTAATTCGCCTCCAAACGCAACCGAGCAAACCTTTTACCTATAATACGCATATAGATATACAAACAATCAATTCTCTACAAGAGAATTCGATGCCAAAGCCCTTAACCAAGGGTTTATACCTACCTCCGCAATCCGCCCATTTAGACACCTAAAGTGGACTTCACCAATTACCACTACGGGTGGTAATTCTGACCCATTCAAAAACGTCATTTAACACTAACAAAAGCGTTTAACATCCATTTAATCCAAATTAGTGTCATTACTAAATTCGACCCAATTCAATTCACCCATTATGACATAAGTCCCCACAAACGACCAAAATCACTAACGGCTAGTGATTAACTTAACAAATCATCATTTGATACTTGAATCAAACACTTATATACTTGATTCCTCCAATCTTGACCCAAAAAAATAATTTGACACAATTCAAAGTCAATACCCATTTTGACTAGTACACAAGTTCTTAAGAACATCAAATTTACACACAACTTCCAACCTAGTGATTTACACCCAAACCATGACCAAGTTCGTCCTCAAACCCTAAGCTCACAATAATCGGGTTTACTTACACAATAAATATAACGAAACCCCCAATTTCATGAGAAATGGGGTTTGTAACACAACTAGCTCAAACCCTAAACATGAACAAGAATCACAACAATTAAATTCGGAGTTAGAGCATACCAACACTATCAAAACGTCGCCGTTAATGAGGTGAACAATCTTAACCCTTGCGAATTAACCCGAATCAACCTCCTTCTTCTCCAATGGAGCTTTCCCTCTCTAAAACTCTTCCTCTCTCTAGGGTTTGAAGATGAGAGAGTTGTGGATGTGAAATTGATCCAAAAGTGGATCTAGAACTGATATTAATGCTACAAACCCGTCCACATGTAAAAAGACCAAAGTTCCCCTTTTAATTTAAGTAAAATACAGCTGCTGGCTCGTCAGGCCTTTTGGATGGCGTCCAAAAAGGTTGGACAACGTCCAAATCAACTGGATCAGTTTTCTGAACTTGTTTTGGTCGTAACTTTCAAACCATAACTCCGTTTTTGATGAATCAAATATCGTTGGAAACGTAATGAGATTTCCTTTATAATGGCAAGGTTTTGAAACATCAACTCAAATTTATTTGGGATCCAAATATACGCTTACATGCCTCGTATTTCAAATGACGTTCAAAATAACGCGTAACTGAAAAACGGGATGTTACAGTTACGACCATTACGAATTCATGGTTATGCCATTTGGTTTAACCAATGCACCCGCGGTATTCTTGGACCTCATGTGTAATGACCCGCACTTTTTCGATCGTTCTATACTTATAAGATTAATATTTATATAAATTAAACCTTACCAACATGATAAGCAATCCAAATTGTTGAGACTTATGTTTTCGAAAAGAGTTTTACACAACGTTTGACCGTCCAATTTGACCGATGATATCACGAACTATATAACATACGATAATTATACGTTTATGTATATATATGTATTTATATATATTTAACATGATCTAAGGATGTTTAACATATCATTGGGTACTAATAACAATGAGTTATAAGTATATTTTGAAACTACTAACTTAAGTTTTCAAAACGATAACTATACGTAACGTTCTTCGACATAAATACTTATAACCTATAATACTTATACATGCATCGTATAGATATGTATTTTATCACTTTTAAAGGGCTTACATACATAAAACAATATAAGTATATTTACAAAAGATAGCTATATTTGAATCCTCGTTCCGTTTTCTCAAATATTTCTACACGTATATCTAGGGTATATGTACCCGTATCATACGCAGCTTCTAGATGTATTTACTATTGGTATATACCAATAAAAATCTGCTCCATAGCAGCCTTAAATGATTAAGAAACATGTGGAACCAACCATTTGTCAAGTAGCATGAATTATTTAGCAAGAAAACAAAGTTAGGTATCTTTTTTTTCCTTTATAACCTAAAAACGTTTTTATGCATGCACACCATTTCTTCACCCCATTTTCTCATACTTACACTCCCATTTCTCTCTCAAAATACTCTTAACTTCATACTTGATCATCTCCAAGCATTTTCCCCATCATTTAGCTTCAAAAACAACACTTAAACCTCATAAGAAAACCTTACAAAAACACTTCAAGAAATCCTTCCAAGAACACAAACTTACTTCCAATCTTTCATTCAATTCCATCACCCTTTTGGTTCTAGCTTTTTACTCCTCTTTTACAGCAACCTTGTCCAAGGAACTTGAGGTAGTAACTATGTTCATAACCTTATTCGATTCATATATATATAGCTATCTTATTTTGTGGTATAAAATTTTAACAACAAGAACATAGTTTGAATGTTTTCAAACTTGTTTGCAAACTAAATAGATTCTTATAACTTAACTTTTAAAATACTTCAAGACCTGTAATATAACTTAAATATATGCTAATTTAACAAGGTATAACTTGGTTTTTCAAAGAACACCTTAAAACTGAATCTACGGTGTCGGAGTGTAACCGGGGGCTGTTTTGGGTTGGATAATTAAAAACCATCTTAAACTTTGAATTGGAGGTTTATTTTCTGGAAAAATGATTTTTACTATGAATATGATAACACATAAAAATTTCATGATTTAACTCAAAGTATAAGTATTTTTAGAAAAATAATCATTTAAGGTTGTTTACATGATGGAAAATGATTAACTTCATAAGTTTCACTAAAGTTTGACCTATGACCTGTGATTTCGAATACAAACTAAGGTATTTACAGTTCATAGTCTTAAAGAGGGACTCGATCCAAGGAAGTGGCAAGTTGAATCAACGAAAACGGAGTTGTAACGAAGAAACTATGACCAAAACGAGATCGGATATCTAAGACTAGTTTAGCTACGAAAATAATTGGAGAAAATTAAATAAATCACATCTTTTTAAAATAACATGATATTTTATATATATGTACTCATAATTTAATTTTATATGGTTCAGGATCACCCGTAAACAATACGAGAAGATTAATCATAAGATCCCATGATTGTACGCAACACGTCATTTGACAACACCGGTACTTTATGTACGCAACACGTCATTTGACAACACCGGTACCATGGGTCAAGATTAATCTCGACCAATACATATACGATGGGGGTTTTTATTTATTTCATTGGGGGTTTATTAAACACCTAAAAATGAACCATTAAAATTGAATTACTAACATCGGACTGCTAACTACGGACTAAGAAATTATTAAAACTATTAAAAGTATAAAAAGTATATATATGTGACGATTGTTTAAAATAGAAATATATTGATAAACTATATATGGATAGGTTCGTGATATCAATCGGAGACCAAGTCGAAATTACATATCTTCAAGACAAAAGTGAGTATATAGTCCCACTTTTAAACTCTAAATATTTCGGGATGAGAATACATGTATTTTATGTTTTACGTTATGGACACAAGTAACTGAAAAATATATTCTACGTTGAGTTGTACCACTGGCATACTTCCCTGTAGCTTGGTAACTAATATTTACAGCGGTATTGTAAACGCGAATCCTGTTGATAGATCTATCGGGCCTGACAACCCCAACCGGACTGGACGACCAGTATTCAACGGTTGCACAGTACTTCGTTTCGTGACTACACTTGGTACGGTGTAGTAAGATTTCATAATAAAGGGAATATGCGACGTGATTAAATGTTAAGTATGGTTACCAAGTGCTCAACCACTTAGAATATTTTTATTAAACTGTTTATATATGAAATCTTGTGGTCTATATATATATTGCTGCCGGCACTAAACCTATATCTCACCAACTTTATGTTGACGTTTTAAACATGTTTATTCTCAGGTGATAATTAGAAGTTTCCGCTGCATTATGTTGAATTTGAGCAGGATCTTGCGTACGCATATTTGTGTCAAAAATAAGACTGCATATCCAAGAACTTGTGTTGTAAAATATGCTAGAAATCGTGTTGTTATCATCATTTGTAAAGTTTGTAAGTCGAAGATTATCGCTAAACGATAATCATCTTTATTTTGTCCAAAGCTTGTATCAAAAATAAGAATCATGGTTTGTAATGTATAATATATGCAGTTTTTCTTTTAAAAATGTCGCATATAGAGGTCAATACCTCGCAATGAAATCATACGTTATCTAACACGTTCTTACGGTTAAGGACGGGTTATGACATGTGGTATCAGAGCGGTGGTCTTAGCGAACCAGGTTTGCATTAGTGTGTCTAACTGATAAGTCGCTAGGATACATTAGTAAGTCTGGACTTTGACCGGGTCTGATTTAAAAACCATTGCTTATCATTGTTGGTTAAAATTTATATGTAAATATTATGTAGTACTAATGGGTTAGTTGTTGTGTGATAGATGTCGGGCTCAAAACTTGTTATCACATTCAGCGACTCCGAACCAGAATCTTCAGATGGTGTTCCAGTCATTAACCTATCCGATGACGAAAATAATATCTTTGGGGAAGACTCACAAATTCCGGATGAACCGACTATAGAGAACCCGGAAAGTGAACCCGAGGAGGAAAGTGAACCCGAGGAAGAAATACAGGAAATTACAAAAGAAGAGTTCGAACTAGGAAAGAAACGAAAGGCTAATGAATTAGAAAATTCAAATCCTGAGTTTAATAAGGATGATGTGGCACCAACTCCACTAGACACTACCACCCCTATTCCCGCTATTTCTATTCATTCTATCCCGGCATCCAGTTCCTCAGTCCCACAGCCAAAATATAGGCAGACAGCCAGGATAAGCGTTAAGCGATTCTCTGAACCTAAACGTCCTAGAAAATAGACCAAACGATGCGCTGCCGTATTAAACCATGGGATCATATAATGTTTTGTATAATATTATCAGTGTGGTTTGCTTAATGTTCGATGTAAGATAAGCATATGTAAAAATAGTGAAGTGTGAAATGCAATAATTTTCCATGGTTAAGTATTATTTAGATGGTAGTAATTGATTCTGTACTAAGCTATTAAGTATGGACATTAACGGGTAGGTACTACCCTAGACATAATTATAAAACGCTAATAAGAAGAAAAGGCTTTTATAATAATACCTGGTTCATATTATTAATAAGCTATAATGTACTGTAAATATACACTACATCTATAATATTCCATGTGAATAATTATTTTCTTTTCATTCTTATAGAAGAATATGGCGCGATTGAACCGAATGACGGAACAAGAAATCCAGGAACTCATCAATCAGCGAGTGAACGACAGAATGTTATGGGTCGAGGCTGCAAGAGGTGCTGCAGTTAACCCAAATCCTCGTGTGGGGTGCACTTATAAAACTTTTCAAGCTTGCAAGCCCTCATCATTCAGTGGAACAGAAGGACCGATCGGTTTAACCCGGTGGATAGAAAAGATGGAAACTGTGTTCAAAATCAGTGGTTGTGTTGAAAAGGACATGACCAAATACGCATCGTGCACTTTACAAGATAGTGCACTCACGTGGTGGAAAAATTATGTGAAGGCTGTAGGAGGAGATGTAGCTTATGATACTCCGTGGGAAGAATTCAAAACAATGTTAATCAACGAATATTGTCCAAGGAACGAGGTTAGGAAGTTGGAAGATGAGTTACGAAGTCTGAAGGTTATTGGTACTGAAATCACCAACTACAATCAGCTATTCATGGAATTAGTTTTGCTATGTCCTGAATTGGTTCCAACCAAAGAACGGAAGATTGAAATGTACAAAGATGGTTTGCCCAAAAAGGTCAAGGCAAATGTTACAGCATCGAAACCTAAGACAATTCATGAAGCTATAACCATGGCAAACGAGCTAATGGATCAGGTCATCATGGATAAGAAAGTATCCAATACTGATGTGAAGGTATCAGGTAACAAAAGAAAGTGGAATGGAAATTATGATCGAGGTAACCAACAACAATCTTTTAAGAAACAAGAAAACACGCAAGGTACGGGTAGTGGTTTAAGCTTTGGTTATAAAGGACAAAATCCTTTATGCAACCGATGCCACAAACATCACTCCGGTTACTGTAATGTGGTATGCAACAAATGTAATCGAAAGGGTCATCTTGCTGAAGATTGTAGGGCTCTCGTTACAAATACAAATGGTACCAAGACTCCTGCCACCAATGCAAATAGAACTGCTTTGGCTACCATTACTTGTTTTGGGTGTGGAAAACAAGGTCACTATAAGAGCCAGTGCCCGAATCCAGAGAAGAATATCGGACCTGCACGTGGGAGAGTATTTGTTATTAATGCTAGAGAGGCATGTGAAGACCCGGAGCTTGTTACGGGTACGTTTACCATTAATAACTTATCCGCATCTATTATATTTGATACTGGTGCTGATAGAAGTTACGTGTGTAGAGACTTTCACGCTAAATTGAATTGTTCATCATTACCTCTCGATGCTAAGTACATGATTGAGTTAGCTAATGGTAAACTAATTAAAGCCGATAAAATTTGCCGTGATTGTAAAATAAATTTAGCCGGAGAAACATTTAAAATTGACTTAATACCCGTAGAATTAGGAAGTTTTGATGTAATAGTCGGCATGGACTGGATGTCCAAAGTAGGAGCTGAAGTTGTGTGTGCCAAGAAGGCAATTCGCATTCCTTGTAAGGATAGAATGCCGGTGATGATTTATGGAGAGAAGGCTAACTCAAAGCTAAAACTCATTAGTTATTTGAAAGCTCAAAAGTGCTTGAAGAAAGGGTGCTATGCTATCTTAGCACATGTTAATAAAGTTGAAAAGAAAGAAAAAGAGAAGTGCATCAACGACGTGCCTGTGGCAAGAGATTTTCCTGAAGTTTTTCCGGAAGAGTTGCCGGGATTACCTCCATTTAGATCTGTAGAATTTCAAATAGATTTAGTACCAGGAGCCGCACCAGTGGCTCGTGCTCCATATAGACTTGCACCGTCCGAGTTAAAAGAACTTCAGAGTCAGTTAAAAGAATTACTGGATCATGGATTCATACGACCAAGTACTTCACCGTGGGGAGCTCCGATTCTATTTGTTAAAAAGAAAGATGGATCTTTTAGGATGTGTATAGATTATCGTGAATTAAATAAGTTAACTATCAAGAATCGGTATCCACTACCGAGAATTGACGACTTATTTGATCAACTCCAAGGATCATGTGTGTACTCAAAAATTGACTTAAGGTCGGGCTAACATCAATTACGTGTCAAAGAAGAGGACATTCCGAAAACTGCTTTTCGGACACGTTATGGTCATTACGAATTTTTGGTCATGCCGTTTGGGTTGACAAATGCGCCAGCTGTATTCATGGACCTCATGAATCGAGTTTGTAGTCCATATTTAGATAAGTTTGTTATCGTTTTCATTGATGATATTCTTATCTATTCCAAGAGTGAGCAAGAGCATGAGCAGCATTTAATGTTGATATTAGAGTTGTTGAGAAAAGAACAGCTATATGCTAAATTTTCTAAATGTGCTTTCTGGTTGAAAGAAGTGCAATTTCTTGGCCACGTTGTTAGTAGCAAAGGAATTCAGGTTGATCCAGCAAAAATTGAAGCCATTGAAAAATGGGAGACTCCTAAGACACCAACGCAGATACGTCAATTTTTGGGTTTAGCCGGTTATTATAGAAGGTTTATTCAAGATTTTTCCCGAATAGCTAAGCCGTTGACAGCGTTAACGCAAAAAGGGAAGAAATATGAATGGACTTCTGAGCAGGAGAGTGCATTTCAATTACTAAATAAGAAGTTAACTACGGCGCCTATTTTATCGTTACCAGAAAGGAACGATGATTTTGAAATATATTGTGACGCTTCGCGACAAGGTTTTGGTTGCGTTCTTATGCAACGAAAGAAAGTTATTGCATACGCATCCCGACAATTGAAGATTCACGAGCGGAATTATACGACGCATGATCTAGAACTGGGAGCAGTCGTGTTTGCATTGAAGATATGGAGACACTACTTGTATGGGGTTAAATGCACTGTGTTTACTGATCATAAAAGCCTTCAACATATTTTTGATCAGAAACAGCTGAACATGAGACAACGTAGGTGGGTCGAGTTAATAAACGACTATGATTTTGAAATTCGTTATCATCCCGGGAAAGCGAACGTGGTGGCCGACGCTCTAAGCAGAAAGGAACGAGAACCAATTCGAGTACGAGCGATGAACATAAAAATTCGCATGAATCTCAACTCACAAATCAAAGAAGTTCAACGAGAAGCACTTACTAAAGAAAATATAGGAAATGAAATAATGAAGAAGTATGAGAAGCAACTCGTTATGCGGGAAGATGGAATTCGATATTTTGCAAATCGTATTTGGGTACCGAAGTTGGGTGGATTAAGGAAGTTGATATTAAATGAGGCACATAAGACAAGATACTCGATACATCCTGGAGTTGGAAAGATGTACCAAGATCTTAAGACACATTATTGGTGGCCTAATTTAAAGACAGACGTTGCAACATATGTTGGGGAATGTTTAACTTGTTCCAAAGTCAAAGCTGAACACCAGAAGCCGTCAGGGTTACTTCAACAACCAGAAATCCCAGAATGGAAATGGGATGGTATTACCATGGATTTCATCATGAAGTTACCAAAGACTGCCTGGGGATACGACACCATTTGGGTGATTGTTGATCGTCTCACCAAGTCTGCACACTTCTTGCCTATAAAGGAAACAGATAGAATGGAGAAACTATTACGATTGTATATAAAGGAAGTTGTTTCAAGGCATGGAATACCTATTTCCATTATATCCGATCGTGATAGTAAATTTACATCAAAGTTCTGGCAATCACTACAGGAGGCCCTAGGAACTCGTTTGGATATGAGTACCGCGTATCATCCGCAAACCGACGGGCAGAGTGAAAGAACGATTCAGATTCTTGAAGACATGCTCAGGGCATGTGTGATCGATTTTGGAAACGGATGGGATAAATATCTACCATTAGCAGAATTCTCGTATAATAATAGTTATCATGCGAGCATTAAAGCTGCGCCATTCGAAGCATTGTACGGAAGGAAGTGTAGATCTCCTATTTGTTGGAATGAAGTAGGAGATCGACAATTAACTGGTCCCGAGATCATACACGAAAAGACTGAGAAGATAGTACAAATCAAGGAGAGATTGAAAACAGCCCGTAGTCGCCAAAAGAGCTACGCCGATGTTCGAAGGAAACCATTAGAGTTTCAGATCGGTGACATGGTTATGTTAAAGGTGTCACCGTGGAAAGGTGTAATACGCTTCGGAAAAAGGGGTAAACTGAACCCAAGATATGTAGGCCCATTCAAGATTATCGAACGCATTGGACCGGTAGCTTATCGACTCGAGTTACCACAACAACTCGCCGGAGTACATAATACCTTTCACGTCTCAAACCTTAAGAAGTGTCTTGCAAAGGAAGACCTCACCATTCCTCTTGAAGAAATCCATGTCGACGAGAAACTACAATTCATCGAAGAACCAATCGAAATCATGGATCGTGAAGTTAAACGGCTCAAGCAGAGCAACATACCGATCGTTAAGGTTCGTTGGAATGCTCGAAGGGGTCCCGAGTTTACTTGGGAACGAGAGGATCAAATGAAACAAAAATATCCACACTTGTTTTCCGATGACGCAAAATAGGTACAATTTTAAAATTTCGGGACGAAATTTATTTAACGGGTAGGTACTGTAATGACCCGCACTTTTTCGATCGTTCTATACTTATAAGATTAATATTTATATAAATTAAACCTTACCAACATGATAAGCAATCCAAATTGTTGAGACTTATGTTTTCGAAAAGAGTTTTACACAACGTTTGACCGTCCAATTTGACCGATGATATCACGAACTATATAACATACGATAATTATACGTTTATGTACATATATGTATTTATATATATTTAACATGATCTAAGGATGTTTAACATCTCATTGGGTACTAATAACAATGAGTTATAAGTATATTTTGAAACTACTAACTTAAGTTTTCAAAACGATAACTATACGTAACGTTCTTCGACATAAATACTTATAACCTATAATACTTATACATGCATCGTATAGATATGTATTTTATCACTTTTAAAGGGCTTACATACATAAAACAATATAAGTATATTTACAAAAGATAGCTATATTTGAATCCTCGTTCCGTTTTCTCAAAGATTTCTACACGTATATCTAGGGTATATGTACCCGTATCATACGCAGCTTCTAGATGTATTTACTATTGGTATATACCAATAAAAATCTTCTCCTTAGCAGCCTTAAATGATTAAGAAACATGTGGAACCAACCATTTGTCAAGTAGCATGAATTATTTAGCAAGAAAACAAAGTTAGGTATCTTTTTTTTCCTTTATAACCTAAAAACGTTTTTATGCATGCACACCATTTCTTCACCCCATTTTCTCATACTTACACTCCCATTTCTCTCTCAAAATACTCTTAACTTCATACTTGATCATCTCCAAGCATTTTCCCCATCATTTAGCTTCAAAAACAACACTTAAACCTCATAAGAAAACCTTACAAAAACACTTCAAGAAATCCTTCCAAGAACACAAACTTACTTCCAATCTTTCATTCAATTTCATCACCCTTTTGGTTCTAGCTTTTTACTCCTCTTTTACAGCAACCTTGTCCAAGGAACTTGAGGTAGTAACTATGTTCATAACCTTATTCGATTCATATATATATAGCTATCTTATTTTGTGGTATAAAATTTTAACAACAAGAACATAGTTTGAATGTTTTCAAACTTGTTTGCAAACTAAATAGATTCTTATAACTTAACTTTTAAAATACTTCAAGACCTGTAATATAACTTAAATATATGCTAATTTAACAAGGTATAACTTGGTTTTTCGAAGAACACCTTAAAACTGAATCTACGGTGTCGGAGTGTAACCGGGGGCTGTTTTGGGTTGGATAATTAAAAACCATCTTAAACTTTGAATTGGAGGTTTATTTTCTGGAAAAATGATTTTTACTATGAATATGATAACACATAAAAATTTCATGATTTAACTCAAAGTATAAGTATTTTTAGAAAAATAATCATTTAAGGTTGTTTACATGATGGAAAATGATTAACTTCATAAGTTTCACTAAAGTTTGACCTATGACCTGTGATTTCGAATACAAACTAAGGTATTTACAGTTCATAGTCTTAAAGAGGGACTCGATCCAAGGAAGTGGCAAGTTGAATCAACGAAAACAGAGTTGTAACGAAGAAACTATGACCAAAACGAGATCGGATATCTAAGACTAGTTTAGCTACGAAAATAATTGGAGAAAATTAAATAAATCACATCTTTTTAAAATAACATGATATTTTATATATATGTACTCATAATTTAATTTTATATGGTTCAGGATCACCCGTAAACAATACGAGAAGATTAATCATAAGATCCCATGATTGTGCGCAACACGTCATTTGACAACACCGGTACTTTATGTACGCAACACGTCATTTGACAACACCGGTACCATGGGTCAAGATTAATCTCGACCAATACATATACGATGGGGGTTTTTATTTATTTCATTGGGGGTTTATTAAACACCTAAAAATGAACCATTAAAATTGAATTACTAACATCGGACTGCTAACTACGGACTAAGAAATTATTAAAACTATTAAAAGTATAAAAAGTATATATATGTGACGATTGTTTAAAATAGAAATATATTGATAAACTATATATGGATAGGTTCGTGATATCAATCGGAGACCAAGTCGAAATTACATATCTTCAAGACAAAAGTGAGTATATAGTCCCACTTTTAAACTCTAAATATTTCGGGATGAGAATACATGTATTTTATGTTTTACGTTATGGACACAAGTAACTGAAAAATATATTCTACGTTGAGTTGTACCACTGGCATACTTCCCTGTAGCTTGGTAACTAATATTTACAGCGGTATTGTAAACGCGAATCCTGTTGATAGATCTATCGGGCCTGACAACCCCAACCGGACTGGACGACCAGTATTCAACGGTTGCACAGTACTTCGTTTCGTGACTACACTTGGTACGGTGTAGTAAGATTTCATAATAAAGGGAATATGCGACGTGATTAAATGTTAAGTATGGTTACCAAGTGCTCAACCACTTAGAATATTTTTATTAAACTGTTTATATATGAAATCTTGTGGTCTATATATATATTGCTGCCGGCACTAAACCTATATCTCACCAACTTTATGTTGACGTTTTAAACATGTTTATTCTCAGGTGATAATTAGAAGTTTCCGCTGCATTATGTTGAATTTGAGCAGGATCTTGCGTACGCATATTTGTGTCAAAAATAAGACTGCATATCCAAGAACTTGTGTTGTAAAATATGCTAGAAATCGTGTTGTTATCATCATTTGTAAAGTTTGTAAGTCGAAGATTATCGCTAAACGATAATCATCTTTATTTTGTCCAAAGCTTGTATCAAAAATAAGAATCATGGTTTGTAATGTATAATATATGCAGTTTTTCTTTTAAAAATGTCGCATATAGAGGTCAATACCTCGCAATGAAATCATACGTTATCTAACACGTTCTTACGGTTAAGGACGGGTTATGACATCATGCACCGAGTATGTAGTCCATATCTAGATAAGTTTGTTCTTATTTTTATTGATGACATCCTTTTGTATTCGAAGAATAACCAACAGCATGAACAACACTTGAGACTAGTGTTAGAGTTGTTAAGAAAGGAACAACTTTATGCAAAATTCTCTAAGTGTGCTTTTTGGTTAAAGGAAGTACAATTTCTTGGTCATATAGTCAGCAGTTAAGGAATCAAAGTTGATCCTGCAAAGATTGAAGCCATCAAAAATTGGAAAACCCCGAAAACTCCAACGCAAATATGTCAATTTTTGGGTTTAGCCGGTTACTATAGGAGATTTATTCAAGATTTCTCCCGAGTAGCATAACCTTTAAGCGCATTGACACACAAGGGGAAGAAATATGAATGGACTTCTGAACAAGAAAGTGCATTCCAACTGTTGAAAAAGAAGTTAACCACGACACCGATCTTATCACTACCCGAGGGAGTTGATGATTTTGTTATTTACTGTGACACATCAAGATTGGGTTTTCGGTGTGTTCTTATGTAATAGAACAAAGTGATTGCATATGCTTCTCGACAACTCAAGACTCATGAACGGAACTATACAACACACGACTTGGAATTAGGCGCAGTTGTTTTTGCATTGAAGATGTGGAGGCACTACTTATATTGGGTCAAATGCAACATATACACCGATCATAAAAGTCTCCAACATATCTATAACCAAAAGTAACTAAATATGAGGCAGCGCAGGTGGGTTGAGCTACTAAATGATTATGAGTGTGAGATTCGTTACCACCCGGGGAAGGCAAACGTGGTAGCCGACGCCTTGAGTAGGAAGGAGAGGGAACCTATTCGTATACATACAATGAATATAATGATTCACACTAACCTTACTACTCGAATAAAAGAGGCGCAACAGGGGGTTTTGAAAGGAGGAAGCTTGGGAAATGAAATACCCAAAGGATTAGAAAAACACATTAATATTCGGGAAGACAGAACCCGGTATTTGGCTGAAAGAATTTGGGTACCAAAGTTTGGGGACTCGAGAAAAGTGATACTTAGTGAAACACATAAAACCAGGTACTCAATACATCCCGGAGCGGGGGAAATGTACCAAGACCTTAAGAAACACTTTTGGTGGCCGAGTATGAAAACAGATATTGCAACATATGTAGGAGAATGTTTGACTTGTTCTAAAGTCAAAGTCAAGCATCAAAAACCATCGGGTCTACTTCAACAACCTGAAATCCTAGAATGGAAATGGGAAAATATTACCATGGATTTCATTACTAAGTTACCGAGGACTACACGAGGTTATGATACGATTTGGGTAATAGTCGATCGTCTTACCAAATTAGCACACTTCCTGCCGATGAAAGAAGAGGATAAGATGGAGAGATTGGCACGGTTATACTTGAAAGTAGTCGTCTCCAGACATGGTGTACCACTCTCTATTATATCTGATCGTGATGGCAGGTTTACTTCAAGATTTTGGCAACCGTTACAGAAAGCATTGGGAACTCAATTAGATTTGAGTACTGCCTATCATCCGCAAACTGATGGGCAAAGTAAGAGAACGATTCAGATGCTTGAAGACACGCTACGAGCATGTGTTATTGATTTTGGAACCAGTTGGGATCGACATCTACCATTAGCTGAATTTTCCTACAAAAACAGCTACCACTCGAGTATTGATGCGGCACCGTTCGAGGAACTTTATGGTAGTAAGTGCAGGTCTCCAATTTGTTGGAGCGATGTGGGGGATAAAAAACTTACGGGTTCAGAAATTATCCAGAAAACTACCGAGAAAATCATCCGGATTTAACAACGATTGAAAACAGCCAGGAGTCGGCAAAAGAGCTATGCGGATATTAGAAGAAAACATTTGGAGTTTGAGATTGGTGATATGGTTATGCTTAAAGTATCGCCTTGGAAAGGTGTCATTCGTTTCGGTAAATGGGGAAAACTGAACCCGAGATACGTTGGACCATTCAAAATTATTGATCGTTTTGGACAGGTTGCTTATCGACTTGAGCTACCTCAACAACTAGCCGGCGTACATAACACGTTCTACGTCTTGAATTTAAAGAAATTTTTAGATAAAGAAGACCTCATTATCCCTTTAGATGAAATTAAGATTGACGAGAAACTACATTTCGTTGAAGAACCCGTCGAAATTATGAATCGTGAGGTTAAACAACTCAAGCAAAGCAAAATACAAATCATTAAAGTTCGGTGGAATGCTCTTAGAGGACCCAAGTTCACTTGGGAACGAGAAGACCAAATGAAGCAGAAGTATCCACATATGTTTTCTGTTATCGCACGTTGAATAGGTAACACTCCAAATTTCGGGACAAAATTTATTTTAACGGGTAGGTACTGTGACGACCCGGATTTTTTCGTAGATATATATGAGATTAATATTTACATAAATAAATGTTTTCAACATGTTAAGCAATCAAACTTGTTATATCTTGAGTAATTGAAAAGGGTTTTATACAAACATTTGACCAGCCAGTTTGTCCGACGATTCACGAACATCATAACTTGTAATAATTATATATTGATATATATATCTGACTTGATAATATGTTAATTAAGTATCTCATTAAGTATATTAACCAAGGATTATATACATATTTTGAGACTATTAACTTAAGGGTTTTGAAACATTACTTATATGTAACATTTAACGACGTAATAACCCATAAGTTAAAATGTGTTTATATGTATTATATTATGAGTATTAATACGTACCTAAAAGACTTTAAATACATGCATTAACATACTTATACTCAAGATAGCTATACTCGTATTCGCATTCGATTTCCTCATAAATTCTACTAGTATTTATAAGATATTTATACACGTATTATATGCAAGTGTCTAGACGTATTTACTATACCTTAGAAATCTGCATGGGATCCATTTATTCTTATCATTTTTCATGGATAATGACTCAATTATCTTATTAATGAGTCATTAGACAACTTTAGACAATATATCACATGAGAAACTAAGTTTTTGGCACCATTCCATTATATATGGACATTCATATCATCACTCATTCATATCATTTCCATTTTCTCATTTTACTCTCAAGTAAAAACACAATTTCAAGAACTCTAAGTGTTCTTCATCATCTCAACAACTTTCTTTCTTAAAATCAAGGTATAAATCTTCGTATAATCTTTGTTCAATTCCGTATATAGTTGCTACCTTATTATGTTTATATAACTTGTAATAACTAGAACATAGTTTGGTTAGTTCTAAACTTGTTTGTCAACTAAACTAATCCTTCTAACTTGACTTTAAAAACACTTACATATATGTATTATGATAGTAGGTTAAGCTAACATAAGAATATATAACTTGTAAATATGAAATACACCTTAAAACTTAACGTACGCCGTTATTGTTAAACCGAGGGCTGTTTTGGGTTTGATTTTAAAAACCAATATTAAACTTTGAATTAGAGATATATATTCTGTAAAAATGTTATTTTATATTGACATGATAATATATCCAAAATTTATTGTTTAACTCAAAGTGGAAGTATGTTTTTCAATTTGGTCATCAAGATGTCGAGCTTACGACGAAAATGATCACCATCACCTATAGTCATATATAACCTTTAATCCCGACTATAAACCTATACTTTTTCAGTTTATTATTGAAATATAGAGTTCATTAGAAAATTATAGCAACTTGAATCACTTAAAACCGATTTGTAATGAAGAATTTATGGGAAAAACAATATTGGTTAGGAATGATGACTTTTAGCTACAGTTTTAACTACATAAAAACTATACTAACCATATCCTAGCTAACTTTTCATATATCCTACATGTAGTTATACATGTCATGACTTATTCCTCGTAGGTATATAGAATATACTAGTCTTCGTTAATTCTGAGACAATATAATATAGTCATGATTAGTTAAGACAACACGTATTCAATACATTCGGATAAATCATAAGACAACATGTATACAATACATTCGGATAAATCATAAGATAACATGTATATAATACGTCTTAGTTAATTCTAAGACAATATGTATACAATGGGTCGTGATTGACTCTAAAACAATATGTCTACAATGAGTCCTGGTCGATTAAAGACAACATGTATACCATGGGTCTAGATTATTTTAAGACAATATAAAACAGTCTTGGTTATAACCCATATTCATTTGTTATAACCCATATGAATTATACACTTATTTTAAGACAACATATGAATTATACACTTATATTTGTTATAACCCATATTCATTTCAAAAATCGCCACTAGAATAATATTTTATTGAATATTCAATGAATACCTATGACTCGCTTAATTTATTCAATACAAATATGTATACGGATGAATGAAATAAATTAAAACGGATATAAAGACGAATATGAATGAACAATAATTAAAAGAATATGAATGTGGATATCGCATTATCATATCTATATTCAATGTATTATCATCCCTAGTTTAGATTTAGTTTTAGATAAACATAAATAATAATGTTAATAATACATACATCATACATTATACATTACAATAATAATAATAATAATAATAACAATAACAATAATTAATAATAATAATTATTATTTTATAATAATTAATAATAAATCCTAATAAAAGTAATTCGTAATAATAATTAATACTCCGTATTTAATACTGTAATAACTAGATTTGTGGTCCGCGCTTCGCGGCGGATTAGTGTTGTGACGACCCGGAAATTTCTGACCAAATTTAAACTTTAATCTTTATATTATTCCAACACGATAAGAAAAGTTTGTTAAGTTAAATCTCAAGAATTTTAAACTGTGTTCATACATTCAGTATAACCTCGACCAAATTCCGACGAGTCACGAACCATTATATATAAATAGATATGTATATGTATATATATATTATAACTTGAGAATATTAATAAAGTATTAAACGTATAATACTTTACACGAACGTATTTGTTTCAATATGATTTTCGACGAAATTAAAAAGAAATATATTAAATGATTGAATTATCAGAAACATTGAATTATGATTACAAGTCTCTGTTGAGAGGTCCACTATGATTTGAGAAAATATATTCCTATTAACGATATTCAGAATAATTTGTAAAGCTATTTATAAATAAAAATAAAAAGTATCATTTACGAAAGTTAGATAAAAGTTAGTGGAGAATTGGTTTCTATAATATTCTATTAATCTATTTTCAAACGTACAAAGACGTTTTCAGTTAAAAAGAACTTTATTATTAAAATGTATATAACTTTTATAAATATCTAGAATCACTTTTGGCAACTCATTACTTAACCAGTATAATAAATATAACGATATTTATATTTTATTTCATTAAATATATATAACGATTTAAATTAATATTATATATATTTATACGCGTATTATACATACATAGTTTTTATACTTTTACTATACTTTAACTTTACCTTTACTTTACTTTTACTTTACTTTAACTTTAATAATTCACTTTAATAATTCATACTTTAATAATTCACTTTAATAATTCATACTTTAATAATTCACTTTAATAATTCATACTTTAATAATTCACTTTAATAATTCATACTTTAATAATTCACTTTAATAATTCAAAAATCTATTATAAATAGAATTCAATAGGTTTCATTATTTCATAGAAACTTGAAAATATATTTCTCAAAAATCTCTCAATCGAATTACATATATATATATATATATATATATATATATATATATATATATATATATTTGTATTATTTCAAGATATTATTAGTATACATAAAATACTACGACGAAGTTATACTCAGATGATTTCAAAATAAGTTTTCAAACGGGATAGAGCTAAGGAAATTATGGGTTATAGCTATGGAGGTTATGGGTATTGATCGAGGGTATTGCTCGTGAGGTCAACCTAACGTTTATCATTTTCGTTGTGTCTACGTACTTTCCTGCAATATTGAATCACAATATTGATACGTTCGTGAATCCGAGACAAACCCTGCACTTGTTCAGTGCCGTCATATACATAATTGCTACAAAATACAGTATTGTGAGTTTCATTACTCCCTTTATATATATATTTTTGGGCTGAGAATACATGCGCTGTTTTATAAATGTTTTACGAAATAGGCACAAGTACTAAAACTAATTCTATGTGGGTTTAAACCAGAAATATACCCTTAGCTTGGTAACATTAAACTACTTGTCTATATACGGTAGGCGCGAATCCTAAAGATAGATCTATTGGGCCTGACAAACCCCATCCTGACTATGGGATGCTTTAGTACTTCGAGGTTATTTTAAATACACCTGATCTGGTGTACTTCAGAGGGTAAAACATGAACGTTAAGGCTTGGTACCGGGTGCCTACAACTTATAGAATACTTTTAAACACTTGCGAGTGTACGGATATTTATGGAAACTGAAATCTTGTGGTCTATTACTATTACGAAAATGATTGATTATGATAAACTAATGAACTCACCAACCTTTTGGTTGACACTTTAAAGCATGTTTATTCTCAGGTATTAAAGAAATCTTCCGCTATGCATTAGCTCATTTTAAGGATATTACCTGGAGTCATTCATGACATACTTTGAAAGACGTTGCATTCGAGTCGTTGAGTTCATCAAGATTAATATTAAGTCAATTATAGTTGGATGTAATATGAAATGGTATGCATGCCATCAATTTTTGATGTAAAGAAAGTTTGTCTTTTAAAAACGAATGCAATGTTTGTAAAACGTATCATATAGAGGTCAAATACCTCGCGATGTAATCAACTATTGTGAATCGTTTATAATGTATATGAACGGGTCCTTTCAGTTGGTATCAGAGTGGTGGTCTTAGCGAACCAGGTCTGCATTAGTGTGTCTAACTGATAGTCGTTAGGATGCATTAGTGAGTCTGGACTTCGACCGTGTCTGCATGTGAAAAGTTTTGCTCATCATTTTTGTCGAAAATTACCTGCTTATCATTCTTAGTCTAGACACATCTTATTGCATTGATTGCATGAATAGTGTATAGACAAAATTCATATCTTAGCGTATCTGCTAATTCATATCTTAGCGTATCTGTTACTGTAAACTTTGCCTGACATATTCCGTAAATTCCTCCGTAATCTACGAAACCTTTTGCTCTATATAATTAGAATACCACCCGATAGCCGGAAAATCATTTCATATCGAAAAATTCTTTATTCAATTGTACGAAATGGAATTCGTCATTAGTTCAAGTCCCTCGGATTCCTAAATGGAATCCCACTCAAGTTCCGAAAGCAGTGTGACCGGAATGGATCAACCAATTAGTCATCATCTATTCTGGATGAATTGGGGATGGGTTCGTAGCCTCCTTAATCATTAGAGACAAGAAGAAGGTGATCCCTTCCATCCACCACATTGCCCTCTTGGCGAAGAACATGAAGCACTTACCGGCGAACCTATTCGAAACACCATTTTCTCTCTTATTTCTAGAGTATCTCGTCACGATTACATACTACACCAAATTCTAGATTTTATTTATCCGCTCGTCCGAACCGACAATCACCCCGGTGTAATTGAAGAAGTCAACGATCTTCGCGCTCGGGTAGTGGCTTTGGAGAATATGGTGAAAAGGTTACAAACACCAGCAGCATAAACAGTACCACCATCAGCAACACCAACAGTACCATCACCACCACCAACAACAACATCCACATCCCACACCGCAACATCACAATCTGTATCTCAAACATCAATGTCATACGCCCTGTAAATATCCACGAATATCAACAACAACAAACGATGAAGTATTAATTCATAAACTTCATTGAAGAGATATCTCTGCGGCAGTTATGTAATCTCCAAAATCTTAGAGATTATTTAATTCTGACTGTAAATCGGATGAGTGAACGGAGATGGTAGAGTAGAAACTTTGATCGAAAATGGTGTACGATTTACAAGCTAGAATTGTTTTACCAACAGCATCAATAGGACCGTAGCATCATCAACACAGTCAGTGCCGTCAGTATCGTCAGAATCAACAGCACCTGTAACATCACAAACTCTGTCAGTTCAAGAATCATTGTGGACATCATTACGAATCAACAACAAATATATTGTATCAACGAGTTATGAAGTGTTAACTCATTTTCAATCGAAAGATTTATATGTATATTTTATATGTATAAATTTTTAAACCATAATAAATCTTCCCGTACTAAGCTATTATGTGTGAATCTTAACTACTCAGTTAATTCATATTACAAATATGCAATGATGTACGTCCTTCGTCCGCAACTTAACCATCGTTAATTACAATCTCTGTCTTAATTCAATAAAAATCCAATTCATAATAAATCAAGTGTATTATTCGAATATATGTTTGATTTTACACTTTCATCATCGATGTACTCGAAACTTTTCAAATAACATCATTCGTACCTTGCGAAGTTCACAAGAATTTCACGAAAACCAACAAATAACAAAGTAATGATTCATAATTTCAATATTATTGAAGAAATACTTATGCAATTTATAAAGTTTTAGGGATTACTCAATTCTAGTTCCAACCATAAAACAAACGAGTTTAATTTAATATTAACTCATTAAATCTATATTACATCTAAAGAAAATATACACATATATTTTCATAAAGACTGTAATAAACTTCTTTTGTACAAAATATTAACTGTGAAATTTTTTTTTAACGGGTAGGTAATACCCGAGAGATATATAAATTCACAATTAATATATTACATTTATCGAAACTGATTTAGCAATCATCAACTATACTCCCTACTTTCACAACAATATCCATTCTTTCAAATAAATCAAAAGAATCATACTCATTCAAATTCAATTACATATTCTGATTTTGAAATCGCATAATTCAATTCGAAATATAACCAGTATCATCACTCTTAGATTCCTATATCTTTCAAAGCTATACTTTGACTTCAAAACTGTGTTAGAACATCATATGTATTAACGATTACAATATGTGCTCAAACCCTTCGAAATTCCTGAAGACACTTCAACTAAGGAACAATCGAGATGATGATCCAACCACATGTTACCCACAGTTATACACCTGAAAAACTCTCAAAACCTAAGCCATAGTTCGACACGTATCCGTGTTAGACCCTTTGGCATTTACTAGCTAAAATAACTTTTCAATTCCGTTTCAAAATAGACAGTTTTGTCACAGCTCCAGCAAGTCAACTTCGACTTCTCAATCAAAACAGTCTTATTATAACCTCGATAGATACGTTGCCCTTTCGCCAACGTTACCGGGGAATCTTTTATATTCACCACATTAGCAATAAACTTACCAACAACTTCACTGATCTTTGACTTTCCAAAAAAAAAAAATCATTATAATTATCGAAACCCTATCATATACTCATTCGTACCTTATAACAAGAATTGCCATACCAATTATTGAGAATCAGCAATCAGTATTTTGAAACCTCGCAGCATGTCTACATCAACAATTACATATACACACAACGTCTACCTCCAAGACGTACATTCTTTGAATGAGAAATTTCTGAAAAATACCCTAAACTGCGAACCAGTTCTCGAAATTTTGAAAAATGCTGATGAAGCAGCAAAAACTGTAAACGACCTTAACAGTAAAAGGTTGGATGATAAAGGATAGTATATTGGCAAAGCTCAGAAAAAGAGAAGCTTTGGAACTTGAAAACGGATTGAGTAAAGTATGAAGGAGGCTGTGGACAAATCACAAAGGCTGAACCTGCCTTCAAAGAATCCAAATGATTCAGTACTTGCTGAAGTCAATAACGAATACCTTGCTCCTGACTCTAAACCCCTGCGGACAATATCCTTCATCATCCTCTGATATTAGACATTCTAAGATATCATCGTATCTTTCATTATAAATATCATCCATACTTCTGAAGATATTTTTATAATTATTCTTATCTAAAATCATTTACCTCTTCGCGCTATCTGTATTATATCATAAAAGAAACTATTTTAGTTTCTAAATTCTGAAACATTCGAGTTTAAAATAGGAATGTTCTTGAAGAAGTGTTGGGAGCTGAAGCATGAGTTAGTATAATACAATGACACTTGATCAACGTGATTATATTACAGTAATTCATGCTGAGTTTCTAAATGGAACATGATGTTTCACAGATCATAACGTCATCATGTGCTATGTTACACGACTCTTGTATTCTCTTTGATCTCTAAATATCAAGAAAATATTTCTTGATGATTCGGCCTTTTCCGAGGTATTCTGGTAATTTGACAAGTCAAGATCGTGCCATTACAATTTCCTTCCTAGAACATTAACAATGTTCATCCGAAATTTATATCTGCGAATTCTGGACCATTATAAGCGGTGTTTAATCGCAAGAAGAAGAAACGAAAGGACAAAGCTCCGAACTAGAAATGAGAGTATAAATCATAGCAAATAGAAGAGAGCAATAACTGTGGATGACAATGATTATAGAAGAAGCAAGGACTTTGAAATATAAGGGAAGATATAAAACCCAACAACAACCCAGAAATCACAAACCGTATATATCAATGCATATAACAATATAAAGACACGGGAGAACTAAAAACACTATAAAACCAAGAGTATAGTAGAAGTAAATAGATTCTTTCGGAGGCAGATGAAAAAGAAGAGCGACAGATATGAAAGTGAGGAGTATATCAAGAAACAGCACTGGATGAAGCATATTGACAAATACTTTAAAATATGAGTTGAGAATGTGTGAGTTGTAAGAAAACAAATGAGGTGGATTTATAGTGAAATATCCGACAGAGAAATCAAAATGGATTATCGCATTAATTCGAAGAGGATCATAATTTCCTTAATCGCCGAATAATCAAATCCAATATAGATTACAAAGATTTTCTTTTCGGAGAACAATCGTGATGACGTCAAAAGATACGACGAATCACTATTATCTTATTTCATTTATTTACGATAACTTCACTCACACGCTTCGAGTAATCGAATTATTTTATCTATTCTTCTTGAACATGATAAAACTCTATAATCGTTATAATAACATTCTCATTGTTAGTCATGACGACCTCTATCAAATTTCGGGGACGAAATTTCTTTAACGGGTAGGTACTGTGACGACCCGGAAATTTCCGACCAAATTTAAACTTTAATCTTTATATTATTCCGACACGATAAGAAAAGTTTGTTAAGTTAAATCTCAAGAATTTTAAACTGTGTTCATACATTCAGTATAACCTCGACCAAATTCCGACGAGTCACGAACCGTTATATATAAATAGATATGTATATGTATATATATATTATAACTTGAGAATATTAATAAAGTATTAAACGTATAATACTTTACACGAACGTATTTGTTTCAATATGATTTTCGACGAAATTAAAAAGAAATATATTAAATGATTGAATTATCAGAAACATTGAATTATGATTACAAGTCTCTGTTGAGAGGTCCACTATGATTTGAGAAAATCTATTCCTCTTAACGATATTCAGAATAATTTGTAAAGCTATTTATAAATAAAAATAAAAAGTGTCATTTACGAAAGTTAGACAAAAGTTAGTGGAGAATTGGTTTCCATAATATTCTATTAATCTATTTTCAAACGTAAAAAGACGTTTTCAGTTAAAAAGAACTTTATTATTAAAATGTATATAACTTTTATAAATATCTAGAATCACTTTTGGCAACTCATTACTTAACCAGTATAATAAATATAACGATATTTATATTTTATTTCATTAAATATATATAACGATTTAAATTAATATTATATATATTTATACGCGTATTATACATACATAGTTTTTACACTTTTACTATACTTTAACTTTACCTTTACTTTACTTTTACTTTACTTTACTTTAACTTTAATAATTCACTTTAATAATTCATACTTTAATAATTCACTTTAATAATTCATACTTTAATAATTCACTTTAATAATTCATACTTTAATAATTCACTTTAATAATTCAAAAATCTATTATAAATAGAATTCAATAGGTTTCATTATTTCATAGAAACTTGAAAATATATTTCTCTAAACTCTCTCAATCGAATTACATATATATATATATATATATATATATATATATATATATATATATATATATTTTTTTTGTATTATTTCAAGATATTATTAGTATACATAAAATACTACGACGGAGTTATACTCAGACGATTTCAAAATAAGTTTTCAAACGGGATAGAGCTAAGGAAATTATGGGTTATAGCTATGGAGGTTATGGGTATTGATCGATGGTATTGCTCGTGAGGTCAACCTAACGTTTATCATTTTCGTTGCGTCTACGTACTTTCCTGCAATATTGAATCACAATATTGATACGTTCGTGAATCCGAGACAAACCCTGCACTTGTTCAGTGCCGTCATATACATAATTGCTACGAAATACAGTATTGTGAGTTTCATTACTCCCTTTATATATATTTTTTTGGGCTGAGAATACATGCGCTGTTTTATAAATGTTTTACGAAATAGGCACAAGTACTAAAACTAATTCTATGTGGGTTTAAACCAGAAATATACCCTTAGCTTGGTAACATTAAACTACTTGTCTATGTACGGTAGGCGCGAATCCTAAAGATAGATCTATTGGGCCTGACAAACCCCATCCTGACTATGGGATGCTTTAGTACTTCGAGGTTATTTTAAACACACCTGATCTGGTGTACTTCAGAGGGTAAAACATGAACGTTAAGGCTTGTTACCGGGTGCCTACAACTTATAGAATACTTTTAAACACTTGCGAGTGTACGGATATTTATGGAAACTGAAATCTTGTGGTCTATTACTATTACGGAAATGATTGATTATGATAAACTAATGAACTCACCAACCTTTTGGTTGACACTTTAAAGCATGTTTATTCTCAGGTATTAAAGAAATCTTCCGCTGTGCATTAGCTCATTTTAAGGATATTACATGGAGTCATTCATGAAATACTTTGAAAGACGTTGCATTCGAGTCGTTGAGTTCATCAAGATTAATATTAAGTCAATTATAGTTGGATGTAATATGAAATGGTATGCATGCCATCAATTTTTGATGTAAAGAAAGTTTGTCTTTTAAAAACGAATGCAATGTTTGTAAAACGTATCATATAGAGGTCAAATACCTCGCGATGTAATCAACTATTGTGAATCATTTATAATGTATATGAACGGGTCCTTTCAAGTGTCATTTTAACGCTACTATATCAGTAGACAGTTTTCGGCCTGAAAGTCATCAAAATGTTGTCCACTCTTTCTAGACTATTTACGCAATGACCGACAACTGTTATGGTAATATTCTACTATATAAATGAAAAATACGTAAACAACTGGATATATGTTACAGTCTGGGTTGCAATGCTCAATTTAACAACAAAACGAATCAAAACAAATTAAGTTTTGAGGCTTATAAACAAATTATTTATTCGGCAAAACCTTATGGTCCATATAATTTTAGTAGGTTTTTTAAAAGATAAAAAATCAAATAATATACAATACATTGAAAACGGTGATGAAAAATAAAAATATAACCCTTTTTACCTATATTTTTTTAGGCTTCCATTACGATATGATTGTATTAGTAAATTGGAATTAGATTTTTATGTATTTGCAAAAAAAAAAAATGTATTTGCAAAAAAAAAAAGAAAAAAAAATTGCTACAGTGCTACAGTACCTGCTACAGTGCTGCTACAGTGTAGCAGTGAAAAAGGGGTACTTGACGGATCCGTATTGGTTCGTCATTTACGTGAATTAGTTTTACGTGAATTAGTATATATATTAATAATTAATAATATAATAATAATAATAATAATATAATAATAATAATAATAATAATAATAATTAATAATAATTTAATAATAATATTAATATTAATATAATTAATATAATAATTAAAATTAAAAAGGGCGGCGACTTGATTTATTCGGTGTTCACCGAAAAATACCCTGAAACAAAATTAAAAAAATAAATAAATAAATAAAAAAGCGCCCACACACACACAGTCGGTCCAATCTAACACTTGACACAAGAAATCGAACACCGAGATCTTAAAAAAGTCTTCATACATTTCGATTCATCTTCACCAAATCTAATTCGGAGTCCACCATGGATGAGTATGTCCACATCTCCTTTCAATTTTTACACTTAATTACTTAATTATTAATTAATTATATTCATATGAATGAATGAATGTGTATTTGTGAAACAGGGAAAATGAAGTGGAGTTATTACAGAGATATAGAAGAGATAGAAGGATACTATTGAATTACTTGTTATCTGGTACTTTAATTAAGAAAGTTGTAATGCCACCTGGTGCTGTTTCACTGGATGATGTTGATCTAGATCAAGTTAGTGTTGATTTTGTTCTTAATTCAGTTAAAAAAGGTTTTTACTTTCTCCATTTCATTTCATTTCAATTTTGATTGGTTATATATAGTTATTTTGTTTCATATTTGAAAAATATGAGCTGAATTTTGACCTTCAATTTTGAAAAATAATTATTGAGGTAAATGAAATGTGCAGCTCTTTGAACTTATGTGGATTAGTAAAAAGTTTTAATATTTATATAATTATTATTATTTTTTATTGTTATGTAGAATAGATTATTATATAGAAGGGAGATGGTTATTTGTTTATGTTGTTGAATTGTAATGTAAATTGTGATGCAATGCAGGTGATATGCTTGAGCTTTCAGAAGCTATTAGAGATTATCATGATAGTACCGGATTACCAAATATGGTAAGATGAATGTTTATGTCCCTACTACTTTTGAGCTTTAGATTGACTTCTACTTGACATGAAATTGATATGAAGTTTCTACATTTGTCTTTTTAATGGATGAAATCGAGTGACACGTCACTCGTTTCATGTAGATAGTTTTCCTAATGATGATTGTTAAGACTTAAGTAGATAAGTTTACAAGTATGTGACGATTGTGTAGTGTTGGGAGGAGTAATAATGGAAATGTGGTAATTGAGTAATTCATGTGCACATAATGAATGGTATCGATATGTCTCTTTCTGGCAAATTGACAAATATCGAACTGTATCTATTTCTATTAAGTGCGTATTTAAAACTTCTTGTAAGTGAAATTTCCACGGTTACATGTTTTTTTTTATGTAATAACATATATGTATCGATCAATGTCATTGTGCGTAATCTTTCGATGGATATGCGTAATGGTAGCAGAGATGTTTGTTCTACTTACATTCTAGTTTAATACCTCCTAACTTCTCAATAGCTCTATGGTTGGGCCTTGAGTTCTTGCAAGAGTTCTCAGGTTCGAATCCCGTCTAGGACGAATATTTTGTGGTGGCCAGGGAAGGGTTGGAAACAGCCAGGGAGTAATCAGCGAGGGAGTAATCAACGTATATCAGAGTATGGGGTATGGGGTCGGATTACTCGCCCTCCCGGTAGCCCGAACAGGGAAAACCCTTTTACCTTTATTAAGGACATTTTAAGTTTGTAATTGGTGAAATATATTGGAATGGAAGTAATGTAGTGTTGGTGTACTTATTAGCAGGAATCCTTGAACATCGTAACATCTTCATTTTTGGTTTTTCATTCATTTATTTATGTTTTTTCTTCTTGCGTAATGAAGAATGCAGGGTCTGAAGGTGAGTTCTTTTTGGCTACAAATCCTGAATCATCAGGTTCACCTCCAAGGCGGGCCCCACCTGTGGTTCCTTTTGAGGTACCATCACGCATTACACCAGACATAACATCAATGCCGTATGAGGCGGAAGAAGAGGATGAACCGGATATGACATCTAATATGCACTCTGTTAACTCAGTGAAAGATCGGAATTTAACTGTTGATGATATCGATGATTTTGAGGATGATGATGATTTAGAGGAACTTAATAGTCATAGGTATTCGAGGAGATCGTTGAATGACACTACTGATCTTATTGTGGGTTTGCCTTCATTTGCAACAGGTAAATAACTTAACGCAATAAACTTTTTTATATACATTTGTTGGGACAGAATATGTTTAATTTGGTTCTGAAGGAGGTTGTAGGAAATTAAATGTGCCGAGTTCCAAAGATTACTCTATAAACTGTTTAGTAAAGGTCCAAACAGATTAAGCTTTGTATGAGTATGTCTGTCTACTAGCCTATATGCTTACAGCTGTCCCATTTCAACGTTCTATTGGTGATTGTTGCCTGTTAGTGTTAAGGAGAACTAGGAAACTACTCTATTGGCAGCGAGCCAAATTGGCAAATACTTTTCATTAAATGGTGGTTTCTATTGGTCCCTTTTTTTTTCTTCCTATAAGTTTGATTTGAAAATTGTGTTACTGTTTATAAAAAAGTAGGACAACATTTATAATCTCTTTCGGAAACACTAAGGGCAGTTAGAGATCTTAAAAACTTATTTTCTGAGTTTTTAGGAAGATAAATTACCATCACACTTGATAGATTTTTTTCATAATGTTGTTAATAGATGAACTTCTGGGGATGATTTAAGTTACATCAAGAGATTTAATCTATGGTCTGAAGTTACTGACTAGAAAAACATTAACTTTTGATCATGTGGCCAGGTATAACTGACGATGATCTTCGTGAAACAGCTTACGAAATTCTCTTAGCTGCTGCTGGTGCTTCAGGGTATTTTTCTTGTTATGACTTGAACTTAATCCCTCTCTCTCTGTCTCCTTTACGATTGGTTTTCTCATAATTCATTTCTATCAAACTATGTTATAACTCATACATAATAATTGTATCAACAGGGGCCTCATAGTGCCATCAAAGGAAAAAAAGAAAGAAAAGAAATCTAGATTATTGAAGAAGCTTGGGCGGAGTAAGAGTGAACATGTTACAGCCCAGTCTCAACAATCAACTGGTTTGACTGGTCTATTGGAGACAATGCGCATACAGATGGAGGTAAATATCAGACATGTTCTGTTTTTATCATGAGTGGTATAACTTATAAGTCAAAAGATAATTGCTTTGTAGTAAACTTACAGATCTATTGCCATTTTTTTATTTTGTTGAGATGGACTATGCTATGTTTCAAAATATAAGCAAGGGCTATTCGTAGAAGGTTGACGTAGATAATGTAAAGGTCATTAGCAAAAACCTTATAACTAGGCTATTTTGGAGTATACATACTTAGTAATTAGTATAATATACGTAATTATTAAACCAAATGCGGTTGGATTTTTTTACTAAATTAAATAGCAGACTACAGTTGTGTTATAATGTTTGCCATAACTACAGATATCTGAGGCAATGGACATTAGAACAAGACAAGGGCTACTTAATGCGATGGCAGGAAAAGTTGGGAAAAGAATGGATGCTCTATTGATTCCTCTTGAGTTGTTATCTTGTGTTTCTCGAACCGAATTTTCAGACAAGAAAGCTTATATAAGGTGGCAAAAGAGACAAGTCAGTTCCATTTCTCTTTCTTTATTTTCTCTTTCCGTTATACCCCATTATGTTTAATTGCGTTATACTGTTCATGGGTGGATATATAAATAAATGTATGTCTGTATTTATTATTTATGTAAGATGTTTCTGATGTTGTGTTAGTTCAGTTGAATATGTTGGAGGAAGGACTTGTTAATCACCCCGTTGTGGGATTTGGAGAATCTGGACGAAAAGCAAGTGAAATGAGGGTTCTTTTGGCAAGAATTGAAGAATCCGAGGTTAGCATTCTACTGTTTGACTATTTAGACCTTTTTAACCTATCTATACTGTTGATTTTCTTGTAACAATTAGTCTTAAATGCAACATAAATCTTAGCAACATAGTTTAGGTCAAAGTTAGGGTTTATATGGCAGCAAACTATTCTATGCTGTTCACCGTTTTTGTAATTTTTTTTTTATTGCAGTCATTTGCACCATCTGTGGGTGAACTTCAACGCATAGAATGTTTAAGATCTTTGAGAGAGATTGCGATCCCACTTGCAGAGAGACCAGCTCGTGGTGACTTAACGGGCGAAGTATGTCATTGGGCAGATGGGTATCATTTGAACGTCAGACTTTATGAGAAACTACTCCTCAGCATTTTTGATGTTCTAGACGAAGGAAAACTAACAGAGGTTAGTATATTGAATTGTAAAAGATAATTGGTGTATTTAATCTAAATAATTTTCTAACGAACGGTCTGGTTGTTGTTAAGGTGCCTAAAAAGCTTGTAAAATTTAATAATCGCCATTTTAAAGTCAAAGGCAACCGCTATGTACAAGTCTTTTATGCACCTTAAGGACAGCCCTAAGCCCTAAGGACTGTCGTTAGAAAAATCCTTAATTTAATAATATAATATGAAACGTAAGATCTTTAGAAACCTTCTATATGAAAGGGTTACAGTTATTAACTCTTCTAACATTTTGTTTTAAATAATTTATTGTTTACAATGATAATCCTTAGTAAGGAGCTATTCTCTTTCATATATGTAACTTCAACGTTGGCTTTGTATGTAGGAAGTGGAAGAAATACTTGAACTTCTAAAGTCAACGTGGCGTATTTTAGGAATAACAGAGACCATTCATCACACCGTCTATGCCTGGGTGCTATTTCGTCAGGTATTAAGAGATTTTTAATTGTAAGAACATTTGCTTGTTGGAGGGCATGTTTTGTTTTTATATTTAGATAATAATATAATATATGATGTCCTAAAATTCATATATTTAGGATTTGATTAAGGACTTGCCATAAACTAAGCTGTTGTTTTGCAGTTTGTCATGACTAGAGAGCATGCACTTTTACGCCATGCAATTGAACAGTTAAATAAAGTACCCATGAAGGAAGAACGCGGCCCACAAGAGAGAATGCACTTAAAAAGCTTGTATTGCAAAGTTGAAAATGAAGATGGATCTGAAGAGCTTACTTTTATACAGTCATATTTAATGCCTATTCAGAAGTGGGCTGATAAGCAACTTGCAGATTATCATTTGCACTTCTCTGAGGTTCGTAACCAATGATGTGTAAAGCTTTTTAATATAGTTTTTGAATACATGCTGTATAATTGATACCACCAATTAGATTTCGGTTTAGATGTGTCATGTGTTCATTGTTGGTACAATTCCTTCTTTATATAATTTCTACTTTGATTTGATATCCGTAGGCATAGGAATAGGAATAGGAATGCTCTACTTTTATACTTTTCCTATTTACTTTTTTATTTAATATTTATCTTTGAATCTTTGATGTTGATTCTGATTTTTCTCCCATACTTACAGACATTGGCAATGATGGAGAATGTAGTATCAATTTCGATGGTTGCAAGGAGGCTTCTTCAGGAAGAACATGGATCGGTATGTAACAGTCCAATTGTCTGAACTCTCTCTCTCTCTCTCTCTCTATATATATATATATATATATATATATATATATATATATATATATGTATGTATCATGTGCAGTAAGTTGCTCATGATTTTGAGTCCATATAAAGACACAGTAATCCTGCTTATAGCTACAAAAAGCTGATTGTCAGTTATCGAATTTTTTGCCAATGCAGCATGTATCTGTGACAGATGGAGACAAGATCGAGTCCTATGTATCATCATCCATTAAAAGTGCGTTTGTAAGAGTAAGTCGTTTTCATTTGAACGGGCTGCTTACTCTCAGTTAAAGATATCAATGATTTGAACTGTTTTTTTTACATGTAATCATATAGAGCCTGCCATCAATAAAATGTCTTATTAAATTTTATAATGACCTAAATCCTTTTTTTTCTTTCTTTTTCTTTTTTCACAGATATTGCAGGATGTTGAGACAATGTCCAACGCTACAGATGAACATCCAGTGGCACTATTAGGAGAAGAGACTAAGAAACTTTTGAAGAAGGATGCAACCGTATTCATGCCGGTATTATCTCAATGGCATCCGCAAGTTGTTGTAGTTTCTGCATCTCTTCTTCACAAGCTTTATGGAAACAAATTGGTAAGCTCATCAACTGCTTAGTGAATCGTCTCACAGTCTTGTCAGTTAAATCTGTTATGAATCTGTTAAATTTGCAGAAACCGTTTCTTAATGGTGTTGAGCAACTTACAGAGGATGTAGTTATGGTATTCCCAGCTGCTGATAGTTTTGAAGAGTATGTTATGGACGTTATTGAATCTTCAGGTGGAGGTGGCGAAACAGAGGCCTCCATGAAAAAGCTTGTTCCTTACAAGGTACAGTTGCCTTTTTTTTATTTTATTTTCTTTTTTTATTTATTTAATAGATTCGCTTTTGTTTTACTTTAAATGTTCTTTTTCTTGAACCAGATTGAAACAATATCCGGAACACTGGTGTTGCGTTGGGTCAATTCACAACTAAGCAGAATTATGGGTTGGGTCGAACGTGCCATTCAACAGGAGGTAACCTATTTAATGATTGCTCTTTTTTTTTTCCTTACTCTACATTAGGGTTATTTTTTGGTTTCTGTTGCTTTGAGTATGATAAGGAATTTTAGTGGTTTTGGATAAACTAAAAAATTAGGTGTTGATTGATTGTAATTTTATTTTAATATTCAAAATTTGCAATACGATTCTTTTAGACCCAAAGAAGGATTGATACAGGATCCGTATTAGTCTGACTGAATAAAGTAGCCTTAGAATGTGTTGGAAGAGAGAATTATAATCGTGAAATTTGATCCAGTTGTCTTTGCATTGAATTATTTTATGTCATATACGTCTATCAAACTACAATTATATTTGGTTAGTTTGTTAACGATTCCTTAATATTTCAGCGATGGGAACCTGTCTCAATGCAGCAACGACATGGGAGTTCGATCGTTGAAGTTTATCGTATCGTGGAAGAGGTTCCCAATTAAATTATATTTCGTAGCTCACAAATTTTTTTTTTCATGAAAGAACTAGTTTTCTCTGAAATAGTTCTGCCATTTATTGTGTATCTCAAGTCTACTTCTAGGATCGTTTCATTCAAAAACTTTAATACAATACATTTATAACAGACTTTTTTTTCTGCTCTCTTTCAGACTATCGATCAATTTTTCGGTCTAAAGATTCCAATGAGGTCCGGAGAAATGAATAGCCTGTTTCGAGGAGTTGACAATGCATTTCAAGTATATGCAAAACATGTTGTTGACAACTTAGGTACGTAAATTTCTCTACATTCTTGTGATGATTTACCCAACCTAGTTTGTTTTCATGGTTTTGTAGCCAACTGTTAGAAAAAAAATAGATGCTGCTAATTGATGAAATAAACAGTTTGTATATACAAATTTATCCGTATATATGGCCAGCTTAGTTCTGGAATATTATTACATTTTTCCCATTTTAATTTATTATTATGTAGCTGTCAGGTTTTGATGATTCTTTTAATCATATAATTAAACTTGAATAATCCATGCAGCTAGCAAAGAAGATATTATTCCTCCGGTGCCAATTTTGACAAGATACAGGAGAGAAAGTGGAATTAAAGCTTTTGTTAAGAAAGAATTGAATGATCCGAGACTGCCGGATATGAGAAAATCAAGAGACATCAACGTATTGACAACAGCAACACTATGTGTGCAGTTAAACACTCTTTATGTGAGTTGAACTTCAATTGCTCTGCTATACTAAACTTAAACTTCTTCGATAAATGGATAAGGTTTTCCTTGTTATGGCTACCCAAGGAGGGCGGATATTTTTACTCGATTGTACACGGCCTAACTCTGGGAGTACTCGGATGTTGACCTAGTTTGACTTTGACCGATTTTGACTGAATGACTGATATTCCTAGTAATCTCGAGTTTTGGCCAATTTTTCGAGTAACCCCGAGTTTTGGCCGAGTTTGATCGAGTTGACCAAGTTTGACCGAATACTCGCCGACTACTCCCGAATTATAATAACGAGTACTCGCCGAGTATTTCCGAGTTCTGCAACATTGAGTTTCCTTAGATTTTTTCAAATGTGCGCATTTATATATATTGCTTTAGTGGAATAGAAGGCCAATGAAGATCCAGTTGTTATTGCTATTGCTATAAGTATTTAATGACTAAATAAAAATTTGTTTATTTTGTGACTAATAATATATTGAAAGGATTGCACTTTTGCAACAATGGCAGATGCTTTAGCAAGTAACTAACTTTATCTTTACCGCTTTGCTTTATAGTATGGCATTAGTCATCTTAACAAGCTGGAAGACAGCATTTGGGAACGTTGGTCAAGGAAGATGAGGAATGGAAAATCAAACAGTACGTATTTGGATGGTTAAATTATTCTGGAATCTAGATATCAATATTTAATGATTATATGATTAACCTCAATTTACTCAGTTTTGACGGCTTAACGTTACGATGTGTGTATTAATCAAATATACTTTCACGTTAGAATATTGACATGTTAAAATTATATCGTGTTGTATGCTGGATAAGATTTTGACACTGATGTTTATCAGTTGTAAATGATATTTTCATATTTATGATCATGTTCTGCAGAAAGATCTGCTGACGATAACTTGAAAAAAGAAAACTTCGATGGGAGCAGGAAAGACATCAATGCAGCCATTGACCGGATTTGTGAGTTCACGGGTGAGACATGTTTTATAACTTCTCCATTCTGTGAGAATATATTAAAAATTAAAGATCTGATTTAAAATTTCTTTATATTCTACAGGAACTAAGATAATATTCTGGGATTTAAGGGAACCGTTTATTGAAAACCTATATCGACCCAGTGTATCTGAATCCAGACTGGAAACACTCGTTGAGCTACTCGATGTGGTATGTTCTTTATGATTTGCTTTTAATGATGCTAGGAAAATATTATTTAATATGTGTTGCATTCTGATAAACTGCATCAGGAATTAAATCAACTATGTGATATCATTGTGGAGCCTCTTAGAGATCGAATCGTTACAAGCCTACTTCAAGCATCACTGGTCTGGCTCTTAAATCCACTTATTCAAATGTTTCATGCATTCTTGCTTTTTTGTTTATTTTTTTACTTAAAATTGTTAATGGTTTTGCAGGATGGTCTAATTAGAGTGCTGTTAGATGGAGGTCCGTCACGGTTGTTCATTCCATCTGATGCTAAGTTAATGGAAGAAGATTTGGAGGTTCTAAAGGTATTAACATAAAGTTATCATCTCTTATGATCCATAATTATGAGATTCTTTTGCAAAAGATAATTAATTATAATTTAATAATAATTAAAATTAATTGAAATAAAAGGGGCCTGGTAATGACAGCCCTTAGGCAGCATTAAGGATGAGATTGATGCATAAGTGTGTTGTTCTTTACGATTACATATCATTATAATTATAATGTTGAACACTATTGGCCAAATAATAGGAAGCTTGACCCACAATGAACTTGATGATTACTTGGCCAATAAGGAGGAATTAGAGTTGGAGTCATTATGAGTTCTTTTAGTTTAGGTCTTTTTCTTTAATTCAAATAGTTTATAGTTTATTTATTTATTTGGAATTAATTTTAGTGTTTGTATCCTAATAGTTATATTATCTCTAGTTTTATAGGTTTATTGTTCATTTTTATATAATGTTTATAGTTCTCATATTGACATTCTTTTAACCTACTTGTGTTAGGAATTCTTTATATCTGGTGGTGATGGACTTCCTCGTGGAGTTGTTGAGAATCAAGTAGCGCGTGTTCGACAGGTGATAAAGCTTCAGGGCTATGAGGTTAGTTCTTCAACAACGTTTGAATACACCTTAGACGGGGTTTTACTTATTCGACTTATTGTCAGTCGCTATTTAATACTTGTATATATCTGGTATTAACAAAATGCTACCATAATCAATTTTTCATTTAGTTTACAGAGTATTTCTTTACCTCTTACGTTATTCACTTGTGCTTAACCGAATGCAGACAAGGGAGCTCATTGACGACTTAAAATCCGCAAGTGTTTCAGACAAAAGTAAGTTGGGTGCTGATAGCAAAACACTTTTAAGAATATTGTGTCACAGGTGTGATTCTGAGGCTTCTCAATTCCTCAAGAAACAATACAAAATCCCTAAATCTGCTGCCTAGATTTATAATACATTTGGGGGGCTTCATCATTTGCATATGTTGTTTTGTATGAGTTTTGGTTAGAGGAAAACAAATAGCTGCTGGAGAAATTGTAAGTTGACTTTGAACCAATGTTACTTTCCATGTTGTAAAATATTTATTAATTTGTTCAAAATTTCAGTTAATATGATTTCCTAGTTGTAGATTTTGGATGAATTCGATCATGTGAGTGAGTGGATTATAATTTATAAATATGTTCATATTATTAAGTTTGTGTGACCTAATCACTAGTCCTATGGCATTTTAAATCTTTAGCTATGCTTTTTTTTTTTTTTTTTTTTTTTTTTTTTAAACGGCATGCTCTCATTTGTCACCCACACACGCATTAGGAGGAAACCCAATTAACTGAATTTTTTTTAACGACCATTACTTTTATTAAGCTATTAACAATTAAAATGTACTTCAGGTTCTTATTAGTCGATTCTGGTTTTCGTATTAATTCGTGTTTCTATTGTATTCATCCGTGTTTCTCTCGTATTCATCTGCGTTTCTCTCGTACTTCTCTTGTCTTTCGTTTGAATTTTGTGGTAGTTTAGCTGGGGGTTATTTGGAAAGTTAGGGTGTGGTTTTGGGTAGTAATAAAGGCTCAAGTAACTCTTACTTTCTTCTGGAAAGTTGGATAATAGTTTGAAGGTCTCGACATTGACTGTTTGGATTGAAGTATCTCGAACGCCCTAAACATTGTTTTATTACGTATCGTGTCCATGATGCTTTTCAAAGTTTCCATTTGAGTTGTGGCTGTTTGATTAAAAATCAAACTTCCTCGGCCCGAACACCGTGAGGAAGTAAGCTTCAGACGAACCCGAACTTCGTTTGCTCTTCCGAGTTAGAGCCCTACCGGGTGGACGACGGATCGGGTCATCCACAAATAAATACTCTAAGTTTGGATTTGTATTAACATTCAGTCGTTCATTGTCGTCTAAATCAATCGGCTCCTCGGTTTGGGGGCATCTGCGGATATAACCCATAACATCTTCGAGAGCGAAGAATTTTGAAACATTTTTAACAATATGTGGGACAACTTTGCGTGCAAATTTCCGGCGTGTTTGGTCTTTGTATCTTTGTCCCGCAACTACCATAATGTCGACATCCGATTGATTGTTTCACCCATTTTTTTGAATCATCGTGCGAAATGTCTTTACTTCATTTTCCATTTACTCCACTTACAACTTATTTGATTGGAGCCATGTTTTTTTATCGACCAAATGGTTGAAACTATCTTGAACGTGTTTCCAGAAAGATTGTTTTGATTGTGAACAATAATTATCTCATTTTGTGTAGCATTAACCCAATGTTCGGCCATAATTACTTCTTCGTGAATGATCCACAACACCCGAACTCCTTTAGGCCTTTCGCTTGATTTGGCCAAGGTTTATCCTTTTCATTTTCTTTTTCTTTATGGGGCATAGGTTATGTGTTCCGTTTCAAGTATTAAATTTGGGTTGGTTTTAGGGTCGTGGTTCATTGAGGTAAAGCTACCAAATATATAAAAGGATCAAATAATCATTGGTCTAGCGGCATTGAGGTAACCCTCTAACTAAGATGTTGTGGATTCGAGCTCAGAGGCAGTGGCGGAACTTGAATGTAAAATTTAGGGGTCGAAACTTCATATATGCATATTTTCAACGAACATTGGGGGATTATCACCAAAATGCCCCTTTTTTTAAGCATGTTGACTGAAAGCCCTTAAAAAAAAAGTTGACAATTTGCCCTCGCAAGGCGCAAGACTCCTTGCGTCCTTGCGACCTTGCGTCTTTGCGACCTTGCGACCTTACGTGTTTCCTTAAAAGAACTAGTTAAATGAAACTTTTGCGTTCACTGTTCCCTTACAACCACAATCATACGCAAACTGCTCTCTGGTGCCCTATCGCTCGTCACTCGCAAGATCGTCATCAAGCTTGTTTACGTTCTCCCAAACACTCGCAAATCACTCGCAAAATCATCATCATCATCATCATCATCATCATCATCATCATCATCCTCACGTCATCCTCCTCACATCTTCATCCTTACTAGACCATCTTCATCCTTCCATCTTCGATCTTCCCGAGTACAAGCGAGCTTCTACGCCACCAACATCATCGAATCACCATCATCGCTCACTATGTCTCAAGAACAGGTTAGATTTCTTAGATCTATGTTATATTATTCATCGATCTACTTTAGAGTTCTTAGATTTATGTGCTAAAACAAAGTTTTAGCACGCCAACTGTTCGATAAAATGTGTCAACGAAATGTGTTTGTATTTTGTGTTTTTGTTTGTATATTATTGATATTGCTTACGATACCCAGGTATTTTTGCTAGATTTAAGTTGTGTAACTCTGTTGATATATAGACGCAAGACAATCCTTGCGTCTTTGCGTATGCCTCACATTGTACGCAAGGTGATATTTGCGTCTTTGCGTATGGAATAAGTTTAACTTTGCATATGCACGCAAGGTAGACCTTGCGTCCTTGCGGCTCGTGTATAGGTTACGCAAGGTAAACCTTGCGTCCTTGCGTCTCAAAAAACCCATACGCAAGTTAATCCTTGCGTCCTTGCGTCTGTGTGATTTTCTTCTGATGTTCTTCTGACTTTTATAGGGCTATGTGCAAGGTAAATTGACCATGAAGAATATGTTGACCGTGATTCCTCAGGTCAAGAAAATGTTGAGTGTACAACAAGAAAAACTATTTAGAAGTACATACTTTGGTCCCTGGTTAGATCTTTCATACACGGGTAATGATCCTGGACTAGTACATGCCATGCTCCAACGGAAATGTGAGCGTTCATCAAAATTGGATGCTAGTAAGTACCCGGAAGAGCAACAAGATATATGGTTTCATTTTTCTCCTAATTTTATGATTAGATTTGGTTGGCGTGAATTTTGTTTAGTCACCGGATTTTTGTTTGGTAGCCGGACGGACATGGCACATTACATCCCTCGAAATTATGAATCTAAGACCGCACCCATTAGACGGCGTTGTTTTTCAGAGCGTGCCGATGCCAGCAACATTTTGATTAGTGATATACAAAACATCCTTATCAAAAAACAAGGTGATGTAAAGGTTCCCAAGGTTAGTGACGATGATATCGTTCGACTAGCTATAATTTTGATCGTAGAGATAGCGTTTATGGGGAAGCAGGGGCAACATGTTGTTAGTAAACAGTTTCTATGGTTGGTTGAAGATTTCAATAAGGTGAACGCGTACCCATGGGGGTCTCGTATTTGGGATGCTACTTACTCAACGGTTAGCGAAGGTTTTGAGGTTCGAGAAAGCCAATTAGAGAGTGGGGGTGGAAAGGCGTACACTTTGGCTGGTTTTATGTGGGCATTTAAGATTTGGATTCTCGAGGCATACCGTCGTACCATTAAGAGTTTTGCAACCAAAACTGACAAGGATGGAGTACCAAGAGCTTTATTTTGGAAGCGTTCATCTGCTGAAACCTTTACAGTGTCTGACTACCTAAAGCTTTTACATATAATGGTTAGTTAATGAAACCAAGAGCTTTTTATATAGTGTATATACAGCAGTTTATGTTTGATCTGATCAGTTTTGTGTATCGCAAGATACACCTTGCGTCCTTGCGTCGGAAGCAAGAATGTGCTTGCTTCCTTGCGTGTGGTCCCTAGGTTTAATTTGTTTCAGGCGCAAGAATCATTCTTGCGTCCTTGCGTGTATCGCAAGTTTACACTTCCGTTCTTGCGTCCGGACGCAAAATAAACTTTGCGTGCTTGCGTGTAGACGCAAAATTATTTTTGCGTGCTTGCGTTCTTTTATATTTACTAATATAAGTTCATTTCAGGATGATTGTCCGAAGAAAAAAAGACCTTTTCGTTCTCTGCAGCCATCTGAGATAGAGAGAGCTTGTCAATGGTGGATCCAGAGTTCCTCTTACTTTCAAGGAGAGGTTGTTGAAGACGAGGAAAATACGCAAAATGATTATCTAGTTGATGAGGAGTTGGGTGGAAGTTTGAAGGAATTATTGCAGGAGGAGTCAGAGCAGACCTCGGACCCTCATCCAACACAAAAGCCAACAATTTGCAGGAATTATTGCGTATGGTTAATGTGTTGACTAAGCGGGTGGATGATCAAGAAAAGGAGTTGGCTGATTGTAAAAAGAAGCTTGATGATCATGAAAAACGTTTAATAGAACAGGAACACCAGGAACACCATCAGGTAAATAGGCACAAGGTTATTTTGCGACCTTGCGTCTTGCTTGAAATATTGGCGCAAGGTTTTCCTTGCGTCCTTGCGCCTAACGCTATCTCAGACGCAAGGATATTTTTGCGACCTTGCGTCTTGCTTCTCGACTTATTTTTTGCGTTTTGTTAATTATAGTATGTTGATAACGAGGATGCATGTGTGGATCCTCGATCTTTCTCTGACAATGATACATCTCCGAGGGTTGTTAGACGTGGGAAAAGAGAAAGAAGGCCCACTCATGTTTTAAACTCCCCTTTCACAACACCGGGCTACAGAAAACCATTGGAGAAGGTATGTCTTTAACATTCACCAAGCGCAAGGTTTTATTTGCGTCCTTGCGTGTCATGTTTAAATGACCTTGCGTTTTGCGTTTTGGGTTACGCAAGATATATCTTGCGTGTTTGCGTCTGCATTACACAGACGCAAGACTATTCTTGCGTCCTTGCGTTTTGCGTTTTGTGTTACGCAAGATATATCTTGCGTGTTTGCGTCTGCATTACACAGACGCAAGACTATTCTTGCGTCCTTGCGTTTGTTTGTTGACTTTTAGATATTATACAGTTGTCTGACGAAGTAGCATCGAGAGTAAAAAGGCTGAAAGTTTCTCATCAAGTGACTAAAGAAGCTGAGAATGTGTTGCCAATGGATACTGAAAAGCCTACTGAGAAAGCTTTTGATAAACAAGATGAGAATGTGGCTCTGGTGTCTGAGGAAATTGAGGAAACTGGTGATTTGCCATTGGTTAGTGAAGCAGAAAAACAACCAGACCAGAATGAGGTGAGTGTATGACGCAAGGATCTCCTTGCGTCTTTACGTATACTTCAATGTTGGACGCAAGACCTACCTTGCGTATTTGCGTCTGCATTACACAGTTTCCTTGCGTAGTTGCGTATACTTCACTGATGGACGCAAGACCTACCTTGTGTATTTGCGTCTGCATTACACGGACGCAAGACAATTCTTGCGTCTTTGCGTCTTTATTACTAATTTTTTTTTTCAGAAAAAGGAAAGGAAGAGAAAAAGGAAGGAAAAGGATTGGGTTGGTGAGGAGGAAATTTGGTCCATGGTTGATAAATTTATAAACGATCAAGGAACTTTGCAACCACCACCACCAAATGCATGGAGAGATCAAAGGAAGCATGTGGGGCCAGCAAAAGATTTGAAATCACTGATCCTGAATAAGCAAGATACGCGTTGCATGTTCATTTTCCAAAATGAAACTTTCCTCTTCCTTGATGTCGAGTTTTGGAAACGTTTACTGGGAATTGCATTTTCTGGTTATTTGGAAAACATAGTAAGTTTGTTAATAATTATAAACTTATGGCATGTTTTGTTTTTGCTTTATAACATTCATAATCAACTTGATCTGATTATAGCATATTGATGGATGGGCTACCTTCCTGTTGAGATTTCGGCAGAGGTTTCTGCCCCGAGCTAGCCAGATGTCCTCGAGTCCTCAGTTTCCGATTGCAGATTATACATGTAGTTCTCGATGGACGATTATGCCATTGGGTTTCCTCAATCAAATAGAGAAATTCAAGTCCTTTTATGATGATGACACTCAGGAGGAGGAGAAGGGGGATACATCTAATCCTGAAGCAGAGGGGATCATTAAATCCAATCCCCCAGATTATATGTATTTGATTGGTCTTGGGGATGGTAGTGATGACCTTTATCCATCATGGGCTGAATGTGATAAGGTTAGTCCATTTTGAGTAAACTGTAATAGGCGCAAGACATTTCTTGCGCCCTTGCTGCTATTCGCAAACACTATCTTGCGTCCTTGCGCCCCGCGCAAGATTAACCTTGGGTCTTCACAATGGACACAAAGTCAAACTTGCGTCCCTGCGTCCACTCGCAAGGTATACCTTGCATTCTTGCGCCCGTCGCAAGGTCAACCTTGCGTCCTTGCGTGACTCGCAATGAGACGACCCGACCCAATCCATAGGGACGAATACAATAACATATGATTTCATCGCGAGGTACTTGACCTCTAAATGATACATTTTACAAACATTGCATTCATTTTTAAAAGACAGTCTTTCATTTCATCGAAAGTTGACATGTATGCATACCATTTCATAATATCCAAACTATAAATGACCTAATCTGTCATTTACTTAATAATAATCTTTAATGAACTTCAACGACTCGAATGCAACGTCTTTTGAAATATGTCATGAATGACTCCAAGTAATATCTTTAAAATGAGCTAATGCACAGCGGAAGATCTCTTTCAAACCTGAGAATAAACATGCTTTCAAGTGTCAACCAAAAGGTTGGTGAGTTCATTAGTTTAACATAAATAATCATTTCATAATTTTAATAGACCACAAGATTTCATATTTCCATTTCTCATAAACATACGTCCCATGCATAGAGACAAAAATATCATTCATATGGATTGAACACCTGGTAACCGACATTCACAATTTGTATATAAGAATATCCCCATCATTCTGGGATCCTCCTTCGGACATGATATAATTTCGAAGTACTAAAGCATCCGGTACTTTGGATGGGGCTTGTTGGGCCCGATAGATCTATCTTTAGAGTTCGCGTCAATTAGGGTGTCTGTTCCCTAATTCTTAGATTACCAGACTTAATAAAAAGGGCATATTCGATTAGATAATCCAACCATAGAATGTAGTTTCGATTACTTGTGTCTATTTCGTAAAGCATTTATAAAAGCAGCGCATGTATTCTCAGTCCCAAAAATATATATTGCAAAAGAATTTAAAAAGAGATTAATGAAACTCACCATACTGTATTTTGTAGTAAAAATACATATAACATCATTGAACAGGTGTAAGGTTGGCCTTGGATTCACGAACGTATCAATATTGAGGTTCAATATTGCAGGAAAGGTACGTAGACGCAACGGAGACGATAAACACTAGGTTGACCTCACGATCTATATCCCCGAACCATACCCATAACCTCCATAGCTATAACCCATAATTTCCTTAGCTTTATCCCACTCGAAACTTAGTTTTGAAAACTCATTTTGGATCACTCGAGCAACACTCCGTCGTAGTATTTTATGTATAATACAATAATACTAACACTAATACTACTAATATTAATATTAAGACTAATAATAATAATGATCTTATTAATAATAATAATATTAATATAAATTTATATAGAGAGAGTTAGAGAAAGATCGAGAGTTATATGAATGAATCAGACACAGAATGAACGAGCTAGCTTTATAAACAGTTGTCACCAACCCCGGTTATGCGAACATTATGACCAGCTCACCATGCTTGACTTTCCCTTACCGACACTTTGTAAAACACTTTGTAACGTAATTGACACACATTGTAATTATTTATATTATTTAATATATAATATATTTAATCTTTAGAATTAATTAAATATTATATTATATTTACGCTCATGGTAAAAATATAATTTTTACAAAAATGACACGGTCGTGGTCTCACGACTCATGTACCACTTTCAGTTTTTCGACCGCACTTTCGTACGTTTAGAAAAACTAGCCTTTTACGTTACGCGACGTGTACCTTTTACAAAAATTAGACTTACTCATTAATAAATTTCCTTTATAAAAATATAACTTATAAAATTGAGCGTTGTGGTCATTTACTTCTATAAATCAGTGGCTCGTTGTTTGTCAAAGTATTTTATTTTAAATTAGGACATTTTATGACTCGTACCTTTATCAAAATATAGACTTAAATAAATGAAAAATTAACCCACTCAAAGTGTAACTTAATCTTTTGAGTGTTTTGGTCATTTACTTTTATAATTCATAATCTTGTTATTTATCAAAGCCTATTTATTAATATTAGTTTAATATCAAAACGTTTTATGACTAATTTAAATTAAAATTTATAATCTTATACATATTTTTGAAATATTTATCTAATAACATACTAGTTATCCTTTCAAAACTAATTATATAATTTAGGATCCTTTACAAAATCGAAAAATCCTATAACGTTTATGCTTTAAAACTTAATTTGATTTCATTCTTTTATGCGTAAATGTTTAGTTTAATTTCTTTAACTTTCTAAATAATATATCTTAATATAACATATCAAATGGGTTTATCTAGTCAACGAATCTTATCCCAATTATTCCTTCTATATGATAAATCGAGTATTATGAAATTCGATTCTCCACTAACTTTTGTCTAACTCCCAATAAGTGATACTTTGTTCTTACTTGTAAATCACTTTACCATTTATTCCGAATACCGTTAAAAGTAAGGGTTTCCTAATTCAAAGTGGACCTCATAACAGAGACTCGTAATCATAATTCAATGTATCTGATAATTCAATCATTTGATATTATCTTTTAATCTCGTTGATAAACTTACATCGAACAAGTACGTTTCTGTAACGTATTATTCATTCAATACCTTGATATCATTTTCAAGTTCACTAAATAGATCTCATAGCTTATTTTCATATCAACTAATCCGTTCAATTAATATTTCTTAATTTAAAATCACATATATGTATATGTATATATATTTATTTACACATAATTGTTCGTGAATCGTCAAGCATGGTCAAAGGGTATTTGATTACATGAATATAGTTTCAAAACTTTCGAGACTCAACATTACAGATTTTGCTTATCGTGTCGGATATATATAAAGATTAAAGTTTAAATTTGATCGGAAATTTCCGGGTCATCACATTACCTACCTGTTAAAAGAAATTTCGTCCCGAAATTTGATCGAGGTCATCATGGCTCACTAATAAAATGTTTTCATGACGAATATGAATCGATATTAGAGTTTTATCATAATTGAGTGATATAGATAAAACGATTTGTTTTTGTGAAGAGCACGAATGAAGCTATCACCTAAGAGTGAAAATGAATAAATGCAGGTTTGACCTAACAGGTGGCGTAGTCAAGATTGATTTCCGAAATTTAAGGAATTTAGAAGAAGATCTCCATAATAAGATTTGGTTCATCGGTAATTAAGGAGATTAGGATCCTCTTTGGTTATACGCGATAATCTGCTTTGATTGCTCTGTCTATAAATCCACCCCCTTCGTTTCCTTACAACTCACACCTACTATTCTTTCTTCCCCAATTCATACTTTAAAGTATTCATTAATATGCTCCATCCCATCCTGATCCTTGATATCCTCTTAACTTTCATATCTGTCATTCTTCTTTTAAATCTGCCACCGGAAGAATCTATTTACTTCTACTATACTCTTGGGTTTATAGTTTTTCTAGTCCTCCCGTGTCTTTATATTGCTATTTGCATTGACATCTACGGTTTATAATTTATGGGTGGTTGTTGGGTTTTATATCTTCCCTTATACTTCTATGTCCCTGCTTCTGTCTTCTATAATCATTGTCATCCATAGTTAATGCTCCCTTCTATTTGTTGCGATCTATACTCCAATTTCTGTTCCGGAGCTTTGTCCTTTCGTTTCTTCTTCTTGCGATTTAACATCTCTTGTAATGGTCCGGAATTTGTAGGTATAGATTTCAGAATGAACATAGTAATTGTTCTAAGAAGGAAATGGTAATGGTAAAATATTGATTTGTTAAATTACCAGAATACTCTGGAAAAGACCGAATCATCAAGAAATATTTTCTTGATATATTTAGAGGTTAGATAGAATGTAAGAGTCGTGTAAATGACACATGATGACGGTATGTCCTGTGAATCATCACGTCCATTAGAAACTCAGCATGAATTACTGTAATATAATGACGTTGATCAAGTGTCATTATATTATACTAACCCATGCACCAGTTCCCAACACTACTTCAAAAACATTCATATTCAAATTTTTAAGAATTTAGAAACTAACACAGTTTCTTTTATGTTGTAGATATTACGGAGAGATAAATGATACTTGATAAGAATAGTTGTGAAAATATCTCCAAAGATATGGAGAATATGTATAATGGAAGATACGAAGATATCTTATAATATTTAAGATATGATGATGATGAAGAATATCTGTCTGTGAAGGTTTAGAATAAGAAGTAAGGCGTATGCTAACGAGTTCAGCAGGCACTGAATCATTTGGATCCTTTGAAGGCAGATTCAGTCTCTGTGATTTGTCCATGGCTTCCTTCATACTTTGCTCAATCCGTTTTTCAGTACCAAATCCTTTCTTTTTCTGAGCTTTACCAACTCACTATCTTTTATCATCAAACTTTTGACCGTTTAAACCATCTACCATTTTTATGTTTCCTCTGCATTTAATGCTATAATATCTGAATCTCTAGTTATCAATCCGAGGTGGGTTCAGAAGAATCATGTTTTAGATGATTAAACGCTGGTGGTAATATGGTGGAATATGAAAGGTTCCCCAGTAATAATGACGAAAGGGCAACGTATCTATCGGGGTTATAATAAGACTGGTCCGACTGAAAAATCGTAGTTGACTTGCTGGAGCTGTGACAAAATTGGCTACTTTGAAAAGAAATCGAAATGTTGTTTTTGCTAATAAATGATAAAGAATTCGACGCATGTACATGTTAGATTATAACTTTGGTTTCGAGAGTTTTTCAGGTACAAAACTTCGGGTAACGTGTGGTTGGATCATCATCTCAATTGTTTATTATTTGAAGTGTCTTCTAGAATTTCGAAGGGTTTTAATTGCAGATTGTCATAGTCAATATCCAAATGATGAAATCGTCCTAAATCCCGAATGATTTTTCATATCCATCTTGTGTGTTACGATTAAAAGTGATGTGCTATCACATTTTTGAAGTCAAAGTATAGCTTTGAAAAATGTAAAGATCTAAGAGTGATGATTTTGGTTGTATCTCGAGTTGAATTCTGAAATTCCCAAAATCAGAATATGTAATTAGATTCGAATGAGTATGGTTGTTTTGATTTCTATAGAAGAATGTATATTGGTTTAGTTGATGATTAATTGTGATTTTATATATCTCTCGGGTATTACCTACCCGTTAAAAAAATTTTCACAAATAATATTTTGAACAAGAATTCTCATTACAATCTTTATGAAAATATATGTGGGTATATTTTCTTCAGATGTAGTACAGATTCAATGAGTTAATATCATACTAAGCTCATTTGATTTTCAGATTGAATTAGAAATGAATTTTTCTCTAAAACATTAGAGATTACATAATCTTTGCGGAGTATTTCACTAATGTAATCAATACTTTAATATTTATTTTTTATTGATATTCCTCAGTGAATGATGTTGACGCTGGGATAATTCTTGCGAACTTTGCAATGTACGATTGATGTTTTCTAGGAAGTTTCGAGTGCATCGAAGATGAAAGTGTAAAATCAAACATGTTATTGAATGATACACTTGATTTATTATGAAATAAAATTCATTGAGCTGAAGCAGAGATTGTGGTTAGCAATGATTAAATTGTTAACGAAGAATGTACATCATAGCATATTAGTAATATGAATTAACCGGATAGTTAAGTTCCATACATAATAGCTTAGTACGAAAAGATTTCTTATGGTAAAATTTTTTTTTTTTTTTATATATGTATCTATAGGATATACATATAAATTCTTCGGAGGAACTGAGGTAATACTTCATGACTCGTTGATACAATATCCTCGTTATTAATTCGTAATGGTTTCCACAGTAATTCTTGAACTGACGGAATATGTGATGTCATAAGTGTTGTTGATTCTGACGATGCTGACGTTACTGACTATACCGGTGATGCTAACGGTACTGTTGCTGCTGATGATACTTCCGGTAACTGCTAGCGATGCTTGTATAACAAGTCTAATTTGTAAATCGCGCACCATCCTTGTTAAGGTTTTGATTCTTCCTTGAATCATTTTGGTTCACTCATCTGATTTAGGGTTAGGGTGGAAATAGATAATCTCTAAGACTTTAGAGATTACATAATCGCCGTAGAATGTTCTTCCGATGAAGTTATGAATCAATACTTCATCGTTTGTTGTTGTTAGTACTCCTTGGTATCTATGGTGCGTGTGATGTTGATATCCGAGATACAGATTATGATGTTGAGGCGTGTGATGCTGCTGATGTTTAGGGTATCGGGGTTTGTGATGTTGATGCTACTGGTGGTACTGATTATGCTGCTGGTGCTGCTGATGGTGTTTGTAATCCTTGCACCATAAGCTCTAAAGCTGTCACGCGAGCACGAAGTTCGTTAACTTCTGCTAGTATACCGGGATGATTGTCGGTTGGGACAAGCGGGTAAATAAAATTTAGAATTTTATGTAATATATAATCGTGACGAGATACTTTGGAAATGAGAGAGAAAATGGTTTCACGAACAGGTTCGCCGGTAAGTGCTTCAGGTTCATCGCCAATAGGGCAATTTGGTGGAAGGAAACGATCACCTTCTTCTTGTCTCCAATAATTGAGGAGGCTACGAACCCATCCCCATTTCATCCAGAATAGATGATGACTGATTGGTTGATCCATTCCGGTCACACTATTTTCGGAACTCGAATGGAAATCCATATCGACATAGCTGTCGAAATCTGAGGAGTTCGAACTAGATGCGGAATCCATCTCGTATGATCAGAGAAAGAATTTTGGTATAAAATAGATTGTAGAATTTAGATTTGGTATTCCTCAATACATAATTTACATATGTATATATAATACCAAAATCCCATAGATTTCGGAGAATCTTTGAAAAATGCCAGTCAAATTTCACAATAATAAATACGCTAAGATATTAATTAGCAGATATGCTAAGATGTGAATTTCGTCTATACGTTGTTATGCAATAAATGCAGGAAAACGCGTCTAGACTTAAGATGATAAGCAGATAATTTCCTAAGGATGATAAGTAGATGATTTCCGACACAAAATGATAAGCAAAACTTTTGACATGCAGACACGGTCGAAGTCCAGACTCACTAATGCATCTTAACAACTAACAGTAAGACACACTAATGCAAGATCTGGTTCGCTAAGACCACCGCTCTGATACCACATGAGACGACCCGACCCAATCCATAGGGACGAATACAATAACATATGATTTCATCGTGAGGTACTTGACCTCTAAATGATACATTTTACAAACATTGCATTCATTTTTAAAAGACAATCTTTCATTTCATCGAAAGTTGACATGTATGCATACCATTTCATAATATCCAAACTATAAATGACCTAATCTGTCATTTACTTAATAATAATCTTTAATGAACTTCAACGACTCGAATGCAACGTCTTTTGAAATATGTCATGAATGACTCCAAGTAATATCTTTAAAATGAGCTAATGCACAGCGGAAGATCTCTTTCAAACCTGAGAATAAACATGCTTTCAAGTGTCAACCAAAAGGTTGGTGAGTTCATTAGTTTAACATAAATAATCATTTCATAATTTTAATAGACCACAAGATTTCATATTTCCATTTCTCATAAACATACGTCCCATGCATAGAGACAAAAATATCATTCATATGGATTGAACACCTGGTAACCGACATTCACAATTTGTATATAAGAATATCCCCATCATTCCGGGATCCTCCTTCGGACATGATATAATTTCGAAGTACTAAAGCATCCGGTACTTTGGATGGGGCTTGTTGGGCCAGATAGATCTATCTTTAGAGTTCGCGTCAATTAGGGTGTCTGTTCCCTAATTCTTAGATTACCAGACTTAATAAAAAGGGCATATTCGATTAGATAATCCAACCATAGAATGTAGTTTCGATTACTTGTGTCTATTTCGTAAAGCATTTATAAAAGCAGCGCATGTATTCTCAGTCCCAAAAATATATATTGCAAAAGAATTTAAAAAGGGATTAATGAAACTCACCATACTGTATTTTGTAGTAAAAATACATATAACATCATTGAACAGGTGTAAGGTTGGCCTTGGATTCACGAACGTATCAATATTGAGGTTCAATATTGCAGGAAAGGTACGTAGACGCAACGGAGACGATAAACACTAGGTTGACCTCACGATCTATATCCCCGAACCATACCCATAACCTCCATAGCTATAACCCATAATTTCCTTAGCTTTATCCCACTCGAAACTTAGTTTTGAAAACTCATTTTGGATCACTCGAGCAACACTCCGTCGTAGTATTTTATGTATAATACAATAATACTAACACTAATACTACTAATATTAATATTAAGACTAATAATAATAATGATCTTATTAATAATAATAATATTAATATAAATTTATATAGAGAGAGTTAGAGAAAGATCGAGAGTTATATGAATGAATCAGACACAGAATGAACGAGCTAGCTTTATAAACAGTTGTCACCAACCCCGGTTATGCGAACATTATGACCAGCTCACCATGCTTGACTTTCCCTTACCGACACTTTGTAAAACACTTTGTAACGTAATTGACACACATTGTAATTATTTATATTATTTAATATATAATATATTTAATCTTTAGAATTAATTAAATATTATATTATATTTACGCTCATGGTAAAAATATAATTTTTACAAAAATGACACGGTCGTGGTCTCACGACTCATGTACCACTTTCAGTTTTTCGACCGCACTTTCGTACGTTTAGAAAAACTAGCCTTTTACGTTACGCGACGTGTACCTTTTACAAAAATTAGACTTACTCATTAATAAATTTCCTTTATAAAAATATAACTTATAAAATTGAGCGTTGTGGTCATTTACTTCTATAAATCAGTGGCTCGTTGTTTGTCAAAGTATTTTATTTTAAATTAGGACATTTTATGACTCGTACCTTTATCAAAATATAGACTTAAATAAATGAAAAATTAACCCACTCAAAGTGTAACTTAATCTTTTGAGTGTTTTGGTCATTTACTTTTATAATTCATAATCTTGTTATTTATCAAAGCCTATTTATTAATATTAGTTTAATATCAAAACGTTTTATGACTAATTTAAATTAAAATTTATAATCTTATACATATTTTTGAAATATTTATCTAATAACATACTAGTTATCCTTTCAAAACTAATTATATAATTTAGGATCCTTTACAAAATCGAAAAATCCTATAACGTTTATGCTTTAAAACTTAATTTGATTTCATTCTTTTATGCGTAAATGTTTAGTTTAATTTCTTTAACTTTCTAAATAATATATCTTAATATAACATATCAAATGGGTTTATCTAGTCAACGAATCTTATCCCAATTATTCCTTCTATATGATAAATCGAGTATTATGAAATTCGATTCTCCACTAACTTTTGTCTAACTCCCAATAAGTGATACTTTGTTCTTACTTGTAAATCACTTTACCATTTATTCCGAATACCGTTAAAAGTAAGGGTTTCCTAATTCAAAGTGGACCTCATAACAGAGACTCGTAATCATAATTCAATGTATCTGATAATTCAATCATTTGATATTATCTTTTAATCTCGTTGATAAACTTACATCGAACAAGTACGTTTCTGTAACGTATTATTCATTCAATACCTTGATATCATTTTCAAGTTCACTAAATAGATCTCATAGCTTATTTTCATATCAACTAATCCGTTCAATTAATATTTCTTAATTTAAAATCACATATATGTATATGTATATATATTTATTTACACATAATTGTTCGTGAATCGTCAAGCATGGTCAAAGGGTATTTGATTACATGAATATAGTTTCAAAACTTTCGAGACTCAACATTACAGATTTTGCTTATCGTGTCGGATATATATAAAGATTAAAGTTTAAATTTGATCGGAAATTTCCGGGTCATCACATTACCTACCCGTTAAAAGAAATTTCGTCCCGAAATTTGATCGAGGTCATCATGGCTCACTAATAAAATGTTTTCATGACGAATATGAATCGATATTAGAGTTTTATCATAATTGAGTGATATAGATAAAACGATTTGTTTTTGTGAAGAGCACGAATGAAGCTATCACCTAAGAGTGAAAATGAATAAATGCAGGTTTGACCTAACAGGTGGCGTAGTCAAGATTGATTTCCGAAATTTAAGGAATTTAGAAGAAGATCTCCATAATAAGATTTGGTTCATCGGTAATTAAGGAGATTAGGATCCTCTTTGGTTATACGCGATAATCTGCTTTGATTGCTCTGTCTATAAATCCACCCCCTTCGTTTCCTTACAACTCACACCTACTATTCTTTCTTCCTCAATTCATACTTTAAAGTATTCATTAATATGCTCCATCCCATCCTGATCCTTGATATCCTCTTAACTTTCATATCTGTCATTCTTCTTTTAAATCTGCCACCGGAAGAATCTATTTACTTCTACTATACTCTTGGGTTTATAGTTTTTCTAGTCCTCCCGTGTCTTTATATTGCTATTTGCATTGACATCTACGGTTTATAATTTATGGGTGGTTGTTGGGTTTTATATCTTCCCTTATACTTCTATGTCCCTGCTTCTGTCTTCTATAATCATTGTCATCCATAGTTAATGCTCCCTTCTATTTGTTGCGATCTATACTCCAATTTCTGTTCCGGAGCTTTGTCCTTTCGTTTCTTCTTCTTGCGATTTAACATCTCTTGTAATGGTCCGGAATTTGTAGGTATAGATTTCAGAATGAACATAGTAATTGTTCTAAGAAGGAAATGGTAATGGTAAAATATTGATTTGTTAAATTACCAGAATACTCTGGAAAAGACCGAATCATCAAGAAATATTTTCTTGATATATTTAGAGGTTAGATAGAATGTAAGAGTCGTGTAAATGACACATGATGACGGTATGTCCTGTGAATCATCACGTCCATTAGAAACTCAGCATGAATTACTGTAATATAATGACGTTGATCAAGTGCCATTATATTATACTAACCCATGCACCAGTTCCCAACACTACTTCAAAAACATTCATATTCAAATTTTTAAGAATTTAGAAACTAACACAGTTTCTTTTATGTTGTAGATATTACGGAGAGATAAATGATACTTGATAAGAATAGTTGTGAAAATATCTCCAAAGATATGGAGAATATGTATAATGGAAGATACGAAGATATCTTATAATATTTAAGATATGATGATGATGAAGAATATCTGTCTGTGAAGGTTTAGAATAAGAAGTAAGGCGTATGCTAACGAGTTCAGCAGGCACTGAATCATTTGGATCCTTTGAAGGCAGATTCAGTCTCTGTGATTTGTCCATGGCTTCCTTCATACTTTGCTCAATCCGTTTTTCAGTACCAAATCCTTTCTTTTTCTGAGCTTTACCAACTCACTATCTTTTATCATCAAACTTTTGACCGTTTAAACCATCTACCATTTTTATGTTTCCTCTGCATTTAATGCTATAATATCTGAATCTCTAGTTATCAATCCGAGGTGGGTTCAGAAGAATCATGTTTTAGATGATTAAACGCTGGTGGTAATATGGTGGAATATGAAAGGTTCCCCAGTAATAATGACGAAAGGGCAACGTATCTATCGGGGTTATAATAAGACTGGTCCGACTGAAAAATCGTAGTTGACTTGCTGGAGCTGTGACAAAATTGGCTACTTTGAAAAGAAATCGAAATGTTGTTTTTGCTAATAAATGATAAAGAATTCGACGCATGTACATGTTAGATTATAACTTTGGTTTCGAGAGTTTTTCAGGTACAAAACTTCGGGTAACGTGTGGTTGGATCATCATCTCAATTGTTTATTATTTGAAGTGTCTTCTAGAATTTCGAAGGGTTTTAATTGCAGATTGTCATAGTCAATATCCAAATGATGAAATCGTCCTAAATCCCGAATGATTTTTCATATCCATCTTGTGTGTTACGATTAAAAGTGATGTGCTATCACATTTTTGAAGTCAAAGTATAGCTTTGAAAAATGTAAAGATCTAAGAGTGATGATTTTGGTTGTATCTCGAGTTGAATTCTGAAATTCCCAAAATCAGAATATGTAATTAGATTCGAATGAGTATGGTTGTTTTGATTTCTATAGAAGAATGTATATTGGTTTAGTTGATGATTAATTGTGATTTTATATATCTCTCGGGTATTACCTACCCGTTAAAAAAATTTTCACAAATAATATTTTGAACAAGAATTCTCATTACAATCTTTATGAAAATATATGTGGGTATATTTTCTTCAGATGTAGTACAGATTCAATGAGTTAATATCATACTAAGCTCATTTGATTTTCAGATTGAATTAGAAATGAATTTTTCTCTAAAACATTAGAGATTACATAATCTTTGCGGAGTATTTCACTAATGTAATCAATACTTTAATATTTATTTTTTATTGATATTCCTCAGTGAATGATGTTGACGCTGGGATAATTCTTGCGAACTTTGCAATGTACGATTGATGTTTTCTAGGAAGTTTCGAGTGCATCGAAGATGAAAGTGTAAAATCAAACATGTTATTGAATGATACACTTGATTTATTATGAAATAAAATTCATTGAGCTGAAGCAGAGATTGTGGTTAGCAATGATTAAATTGTTAACGAAGAATGTACATCATAGCATATTAGTAATATGAATTAACCGGATAGTTAAGTTCCATACATAATAGCTTAGTACGAAAAGATTTCTTATGGTAAATTTTTTTTTTTTTTATATATGTATCTATAGGATATACATATAAATTCTTCGGAGGAACTGAGGTAATACTTCATGACTCGTTGATACAATATCCTCGTTATTAATTCGTAATGGTTTCCACAGTGATTCTTGAACTGACGGAATATGTGATGTCATAAGTGTTGTTGATTCTGACGATGCTGACGTTACTGACTATACCGGTGATGCTAACGGTACTGTTGCTGCTGATGATACTTCCGGTAACTGCTAGCGATGCTTGTATAACAAGTCTAATTTGTAAATCGCGCACCATCCTTGTTAAGGTTTTGATTCTTCCTTGAATCATTTTGGTTCACTCATCTGATTTAGGGTTAGGGTGGAAATAGATAATCTCTAAGACTTTAGAGATTACATAATCGCCGTAGAATGTTCTTCCGATGAAGTTATGAATCAATACTTCATCGTTTGTTGTTGTTAGTACTCCTTGGTATCTATGGTGCGTGTGATGTTGATATCCGAGATACAGATTATGATGTTGAGGCGTGTGATGCTGCTGATGTTTAGGGTATCGGGGTTTGTGATGTTGATGCTACTGGTGGTACTGATTATGCTGCTGGTGCTGCTGATGGTGTTTGTAATCCTTGCACAAAAATATCATTCATATGGATTGAACACCTGGTAACCGACATTCACAATTTGTATATAAGAATATCCCCATCATTCCGGGATCCTCCTTCGGACATGATATAATTTCGAAGTACTAAAGCATCCGGTACTTTGGATGGGGCTTGTTGGGCCAGATAGATCTATCTTTAGAGTTCGCGTCAATTAGGGTGTCTGTTCCCTAATTCTTAGATTACCAGACTTAATAAAAAGGGCATATTCGATTAGATAATCCAACCATAGAATGTAGTTTCGATTACTTGTGTCTATTTCGTAAAGCATTTATAAAAGCAGCGCATGTATTCTCAGTCCCAAAAATATATATTGCAAAAGAATTTAAAAAGGGATTAATGAAACTCACCATACTGTATTTTGTAGTAAAAATACATATAACATCATTGAACAGGTGTAAGGTTGGCCTTGGATTCACGAACGTATCAATATTGAGGTTCAATATTGCAGGAAAGGTACGTAGACGCAACGGAGACGATAAACACTAGGTTGACCTCACGATCTATATCCCCGAACCATACCCATAACCTCCATAGCTATAACCCATAATTTCCTTAGCTTTATCCCACTCGAAACTTAGTTTTGAAAACTCATTTTGGATCACTCGAGCAACACTCCGTCGTAGTATTTTATGTATAATACAATAATACTAACACTAATACTACTAATATTAATATTAAGACTAATAATAATAATGATCTTATTAATAATAATAATATTAATATAAATTTATATAGAGAGAGTTAGAGAAAGATCGAGAGTTATATGAATGAATCAGACACAGAATGAACGAGCTAGCTTTATAAACAGTTGTCACCAACCCCGGTTATGCGAACATTATGACCAGCTCACCATGCTTGACTTTCCCTTACCGACACTTTGTAAAACACTTTGTAACGTAATTGACACACATTGTAATTATTTATATTATTTAATATATAATATATTTAATCTTTAGAATTAATTAAATATTATATTATATTTACGCTCATGGTAAAAATATAATTTTTACAAAAATGACACGGTCGTGGTCTCACGACTCATGTACCACTTTCAGTTTTTCGACCGCACTTTCGTACGTTTAGAAAAACTAGCCTTTTACGTTACGCGACGTGTACCTTTTACAAAAATTAGACTTACTCATTAATAAATTTCCTTTATAAAAATATAACTTATAAAATTGAGCGTTGTGGTCATTTACTTCTATAAATCAGTGGCTCGTTGTTTGTCAAAGTATTTTATTTTAAATTAGGACATTTTATGACTCGTACCTTTATCAAAATATAGACTTAAATAAATGAAAAATTAACCCACTCAAAGTGTAACTTAATCTTTTGAGTGTTTTGGTCATTTACTTTTATAATTCATAATCTTGTTATTTATCAAAGCCTATTTATTAATATTAGTTTAATATCAAAACGTTTTATGACTAATTTAAATTAAAATTTATAATCTTATACATATTTTTGAAATATTTATCTAATAACATACTAGTTATCCTTTCAAAACTAATTATATAATTTAGGATCCTTTACAAAATCGAAAAATCCTATAACGTTTATGCTTTAAAACTTAATTTGATTTCATTCTTTTATGCGTAAATGTTTAGTTTAATTTCTTTAACTTTCTAAATAATATATCTTAATATAACATATCAAATGGGTTTATCTAGTCAACGAATCTTATCCCAATTATTCCTTCTATATGATAAATCGAGTATTATGAAATTCGATTCTCCACTAACTTTTGTCTAACTCCCAATAAGTGATACTTTGTTCTTACTTGTAAATCACTTTACCATTTATTCCGAATACCGTTAAAAGTAAGGGTTTCCTAATTCAAAGTGGACCTCATAACAGAGACTCGTAATCATAATTCAATGTATCTGATAATTCAATCATTTGATATTATCTTTTAATCTCGTTGATAAACTTACATCGAACAAGTACGTTTCTGTAACGTATTATTCATTCAATACCTTGATATCATTTTCAAGTTCACTAAATAGATCTCATAGCTTATTTTCATATCAACTAATCCGTTCAATTAATATTTCTTAATTTAAAATCACATATATGTATATGTATATATATTTATTTACACATAATTGTTCATGAATCGTCAAGCATGGTCAAAGGGTATTTGATTACATGAATATAGTTTCAAAACTTTCGAGACTCAACATTACAGATTTTGCTTATCGTGTCGGATATATATAAAGATTAAAGTTTAAATTTGATCGGAAATTTCCGGGTCATCACACGCAAAGTCAACCTTGCGTGACTCGCAAGGTCAACCTTGCGTCCTTGCTTATTGATCTTTTATGTTTTTTTTGTTGCAGTTTTTGATTCCAGTACATTTTTCAGATCCTGAACATTTTATACTACTCACTTTGAACTTAGATGAACAGAGAGTATTTGTCTATGATAGTTTAAAGGGTTGTTTGAAAAAAGGTCAACTCGAGGCTGTCTTCAAAAACTTGTCAGACAACTTGCCGATATATTTGAAGGCTATTGATTACTTTAACAAGAAGCAGGACTCACAAACTGAGACTGATAAACAACAAATTGAGACTGATAAACAACAAACTAAAACATGAACTAACTAATTCTGGTCCCCTAATTCTGTTCTAAATCGTACGTTTGATAAAATTGAGACTAATAAGCTTGCGAAGGTTCGACTTTCTCTTTCGACTTTGACTTTGATTTTGAGGCTGTTTTTTAACCCTCTGAGAAGTTAGGTCATAAGAAGCGCTACATGTTGTTCGGTTATGACCTGCTTGCTTGCAACGAGTACATGTTCTTACTCTCTTTTCAGTTTCTTCACCTTGAGATGGAATCCGATCGGTACTTTTTGGGCGTCCAGGTGCTCTTTTCTTTTGAATTGGGGGGTTTACGATTTTCAAGATCTTGGGCCCTGGATCGGACCATTCGGATCGATGGGGCAAAGGAAGGATGTGTTCGGAATATGTATTTATATAAGTTTGAGACAAGAACCAATGTGATACATAACATGTAATATCTTGCACTCCGAAGAGTCGTGCTGCTGCCAATACATGTCTGCAAGGTATGCCTGATAATTGCCATTGCCCACATGTACATGTTCTATCTTCTAGATTAACGAGGCCGTTTTTCCTCTCATCACGCACCTCTATTAGATTGTTTGTCGATGGAAATGCTTGCCATCTTCTTGATTTGTTCGTCCTCTTACCTAATTTACGTTCAACATATGGAGTAACCATTGAAGTAAGATTAACTGCTTTGTTGTGATGTTTGAAAAACCAATCCTGTATAGAAGCGCGAAAAAATTCCAATAACATGCAAACTGGTAGTTTGCGAGCATGTTTGGATAGAGCGTTAATAGACTCTACACTGTTGCTAGTAAGGTATGCATACCTAACATGATCAGCATGACTTCTGGACCATTTATTGAAACCAACGTCATTTAGATACTTGTGAGACGCTTTTAATCTTCGTTGAAATACACTAACATGATCTTGAAAATCTGACAAACGATAAGCCTTAACCATTTTCCAATAGTGCCATTCAAAATATTTGAATTTGTTGGACATCATTTTTATGTTCATGAATAGATGACGTGTGCAAAAAGAGTGAAAGGCTTTAGGAAACACATTTGAAATACCATGTGCTATTGAAGGAGCACGATCAGAAATAAAGGTAATCTCTGACATACGATTACTCATACCACAACTCTCTAAATGATCTCTTAGATTGCCAAAAAACCATGACCAAACCTCGTTTGTCTCGCCTTCACCAATTCCATAAGCCAATGGCAAAATTTCGTTATTGGCATCCATTGCAACATCGACTAAATTTGTACCCAAGTATCCAGCTTTCAAATGTGCACCATCAACGATGATAATAGGGCGAACATTTTGGACAAATGATCGAGTCTGCACGCAAACAAATCAAATGAGATTGCTATTAGTTTAAGATAAAACAATTTTAGGATGTGTGATACTTACAACTGCGCCAAAAGACATGTAACACATCACGAATCTATTTTCATTGTCAGTCACCACATTTGTCATGCTTCTTGGGTTATGAATCTTAATGTTATGAAGATAAATGGGAAGCATTCGGAACGAGTCATCCATACTGCCACGGAGCATCTCTATTGCATGACTGTAACAACCCAAACCGTAACCGACCAAACACGACGAAATTGCAAACAAAAAAAAAATTTCTGGTGCAGGCAATCTGCGCGGCGCGCCAGGTGGCCGCGCGGCGCGCCAAATCACCTGGACAGCCCGCTGTCCCCGGAAGTCTATTTAACGAAAATGTTTGACTAGTTCCCGACATTTTTAGCCAAAACGCTTTTAACCATACATTCATATATGTAAAACTAGCACATAACTAAGGTTTGAGCGAGTTTTACAAAGTGGGGCCCACACGTGCCCAAAACGCCACTAAGTTTAAAATACAATGTTTAATACAAATTAGAGTTTCGACCACAAAAGGTTTAATTGCCAAACGACACAACGAGCATGGTGTTCGGGGTTAAACTACCCAAGTCTCGGTCAAACTCCAAGCCATAACCCAAAAGTGCTTCCTAATCATCGAAGCGGGAAACTCAATCCAAGGTAATGCCCTTACCCTTGTCCACACACGAACCTATAAAAAGGTAAACAACGAGAGGGTAAGCAAAGCTTAGTGAGCAAAATAATTATACATATACATATATAATCTACCTACTTGCATCACTTACACAACATCATACGCGGGATCAACAATTCGCCAATCATGCAACAATAATATGCATATACCAATAACCGCAATTCCACAAGTAGCTAATAATACAATAGCATACGATTCATAATTAAATACTTTCAATACATAATTCACGCAACCTTGGTTAACCAATTCGAACAAGGGAAACGGTACATACAAGACCGTTGGAGTTCATAACATCCGTTAGTGCTACTTAATCAACGCGTAGTCACTAATCCCCCGGGTGATGTCTTAAACAACGCGACTCACTCACCCTTTACAATGTGGCGTCTTAAACAACGCGACGATTCCACATACCATTCAATACGATGGATGGTGTCTTAAACAACGCGACATCCCCTCCATTACATTGTGGTGTCTTAAACAACGCGACATCCACTTCTTTACCATGTGGTGTCTTAAACAACGCGACAATGCCACATTCATACGACACAAATAAATACATTATATACACATACGCATAATTATTCCACTCACCTTATGCCGTCGGTGATTACTAAACCAAGCTTGAATTCCGAGGTAACGTACCTATTTCACAAGCATATAATCAATCAATCGACTTGGCCTAAACTCATAACACACATCATCCTAGGTCATCTTGACCCATTTTGACACTTAACCCTAATTTGGGTCATTCTTACCAAAAACCCTAACTCTTGGCACTCGAGGCCTTCATACACTTTAAATCACTAGATTTTAACACAAAACACTAACGTTAACCAATCTTGGTCCATTTTGACCCGTTTGACTCAATAAAAGTCAATACACCCATTTTGGGTCATTTATACCCAAATCACACCCATTTACACTTCCCTAAGGTGTTCTAGCAAATTATTAGCCAATTAGGGTTTCATAACAACAATTAATACATTTAAAACCCTAGCTTACACATAATTGAGTCTACATGACCCAAATTACCCAAGAACACCCAATTTACCTACAAATGGGTCTTAGTGTTCATCTTCAACACAAACCCTAACCCATACACGAAAACAAAACAAGAATTGAAAGTTAAGGCATACCACAACTATCAAAATGTAGCAAATGACGAGATGAACAACTTTAGAACTTGGACTTTAGCAAGAAACCCTCTTCTTCCTCTTCAAAGTGAGCTTTCCCTCTCTAAAACTCACTCTCTCACTAAAATAAATTGGGAGGTGATTAGGTTGGTGAACAAGGGAGTAGATGAGCTCCCAAACTACTGAACCAAGCATTAAACTCGGCCTTGATGTGAATTTACCAAAATACCCCCAAAATATCTAATTTAAAAAGAGAAAGGGATCTGTCACAGACAGTTGGCGCGGCGCGCCACAAGGCCGCGCGGCGCGCAACCCTGCCAGTTCAGCTCCTTTTGTATTTTAAATACACGCAACAGAACCCCGTTTCAAGTACCGTACATTACACTTATATACACTTATGTACACTATAAATAATCGGGTCTTACAACTCTTCCCCACTTATTCGGATTGCGACCTCGCAATCCATGCCGCATGACAAGCGGGAAGATAAACCAACACAAACTCTTCAGGTTCCCAAGTGAACTCGGAACCCTTATTCCGCCGCCATTGAACTTTAAAAGTCCTAACCTCCTTATGCCTCAACCTCTTGACCTTTTCATCAAGTATTGCAATTGGCTCTTCAACATACTCCAACTTATTGTTTAGCTCAATTTCATCTAAAGGCATCCATGAAGAATCATCCGCAAGGCACTTACGGAGGTGAGAAACATGAAACGTGCTATGGATCCCCGCAAGCTCTTCGGGCAATTCCAATCGATATGCAACTTCACCAACACGAGCTAAGACTTTAAACGGCCCAATAAACCGAGGACCTAACTTTCCCCGTTTTCGAAATCGAATAATACCCTTCCATGGCGAAACCTTAAGCATTACCATGTCGCCCTCTTGGAATTCGATCGTTCGTCTACGTTTATCGGCATACGACTTTTGTCTATCTTGAGCCTTTTTCAAATGTTCGCGAATAATATCAATCTTGTTATTCGTCTCTAAAACCAAATCGGTACTTCCGATTTCTCTTTGACCCACTTCTCCCCAACAAATGGGAGTTCGACACCTTCGGCCATAAAGCATCTCGTAAGGTGGCATCCCGATACTAGTATGAAAACTATTATTGTATGAGAATTCCACCAAGGGTAAATGCTCATCCCAACTACCACCAAAATCAATGATGCACGCCCGTAGCATATCTTCCAAAGTTTGATTCGTACGCTCGGTTTGACCGTCCGTTTGAGGATGATACGCCGTGCTCAACTTTAATTGTGTACCCATATCTTCATGAAACTTTTCCCAAAATCGAGATGTAAAACGGGTATCTCGATCCGAAATAATAGATATAGGAACGCCATGTCGCGAGACCACTTCCTTGATAAACAACTTAGCCAAGGCCTCCGACGATATTGCTTCTTTAATGGGAAGAAACAAGGCACTTTTCGTCAACCGGTCCACGATCACCCAAATCGAATCATATTGAGTTCTCGCCGTCTTAGGTAACTTAGTGATGAAATCCATGGTAATGTGCTCCCATTTCCACTTCGGGATTTCTAACGGTTGCAACTTACCATACGGCTTTTGATGCTCGGCTTTAACTTGCAAACAAGTAACACATCGTTCGACGTATTTTACAACATCGCGTTTCATGCCCGGCCACCAATAATCTTTCTTCAAGTCATGATACATTTTCGTCGCGCCCGGATGAATGGAATATTTCGACTTATGTGCTTCATCGAGTAGCACCCGTCGGTAATCACCCGTCTTAGGCACCCACACCCTTCCTTGAAAGGACAACAAACCCCGCGGACCCATAGTAATAAACTCCGATTGGCCCACAATTCGTTCCGTGTGCTTATCGTGAACATAAGCCTCTATTTGGTCTTCAACCATCTTTTCAAGAAAGTCGTTAGTGATAATCAAACGTAACGATGTTATACGTATTGCCGGATGTTGAGTCTTTCGACTTAACGCATCCGCGACCACATTCGCCTTACCCGGATGGTAAAGTATCTCACAATCATAATCTTTCACCACATCCATCCATCTACGTTGACGATAATTCAAATCCCTTTGAGTAAAAAGGTGTTTCAAATTCTTATGATCCGAATATATCGTACACTTGACACCATACAAGTAGTGGCGCCAAATTTTCAACGCATGCACAACCGCCGCCATTTCAAGATCATGAGTCGGGTACCTCGTTTCGTGTTCCTTTAATTGTCGAGAGGCATAAGCAATGACTTTACCCCTTTGCATAAGAACGCACCCGAGCCCATTTAAGGAAGCATCACAATAAACCACCATGTCTTCGATGCCTTCCGGTAACACTAATACCGGAGCTTGACACAACTTCTCTTTCAATGATTGAAAAGCAATTTCTTGCTCGTTTTCCCAATTGAACTTAGCACTCTTCCTCGTCAACTTTGTTAATGGGGAAGCAATCTTAGAAAAGTCTTGGATAAACCGACGATAATAACCGGCCAATCCGAGAAAACTTCGGATCTCCGTGGGCGTAGTCGGTCGTCCCCAACTCTTCACCGTCTCAATCTTCCCCGGATCCACTTGGATACCGCTTTCGTTCACAATGTGACCAAGGAATTGAACCTCCCTTAGCCAAAATTCACATTTAGAGAACTTTGCATACAACTTCTCTTTTCTTAGCGTCTTTAAAACTTCACGTAAGTGACGTTCATGTTCGTGCATACTTTTTGAGTAGACTAGTATGTCGTCAATGAATACAATAACCGACTTGTCCAACATAGGTTGGCACACCCGGTTCATAAGATCCATGAATGCCGCCGGTGCATTCGTAAGACCGAAGGGCATAACTACAAATTCATAATGCCCGTAACGCGTTCGGAAAGCCGTTTTCTCAATATCTTCCTCACGGACCCGCATTTGGTGATAGCCGGACCGTAAGTCGATCTTAGAGAAATACGTTGCGCCTTGAAGTTGATCAAACAAATCGTCGATCCTAGGTAGTGGATAACGATTCTTGATCGTCACTTTATTCAACTCTCGGTAATCAATGCACATACGCATACTACCGTCTTTCTTCTTCACAAATAAGACCGGAGCGCCCCATGGCGAAGCACTCGGTCGGATAAAACCTTTCTCGAGCAATTCTTGAATTTGATTCAATAACTCTTGCATCTCCGTTGGTGCTAAACGATAAGGAGTTTTAGCAATGGGGGTAGCCCCCGGAACCAACTCGATGCGAAATTCGACTTGTCTTTCCGCCGGGACACCCGGTAACTCATCCGGAAAGACATCTTCAAACTCATTAACTACCGGAATTTCACGAATTGGTGGTGGCTCATTACGAGTGTCGACAACATGAGCAAGGAAAGCCATACCACCGGTAACAACGTGACGTCGTGCCCGAGCAAATGTGCATATCGGCACCGATCTCCTTCGTTTGTCACCATGAATAATCATCTCTCCCCCACTTGGGGTCTTTACACGAATAAACTTGTCGTGGCACGCAATATTGGCTCTATAACGATCGAGCCAATCCATACCAACGACAACATCAAAATCACCCAAAGTCATCGGAATAAGATCAATTTCGAAACTTTCGGCGCCAAACACAACATTGCAATTTTTACACACATCAACCACTAGCGCCGTCTTGCCATCCGCTATTTCAACTTCTACCGGACGACTCAACTTTACTAGCGGTTTATTTAACTTAGGCACAAATCTTGGAGATACGAAAGACAAATTAGCACCACTATCAAAAAGTATCCGAGCCGGATTAGAATTAACCATGAAAGTACCTGAAACGACTTCATTGGATTGTTTAGCTTCTTCATTAGACATCAAGTAGTTACGACCCCTAGCCGTACCCGCCGCCTTCTCTATCCGCTTAGCATTATCATTACGCAACTCGGGACACTCGGGCCGTTTGTGCCCTTCTTTACCGCAATTGAAACAAGTAAACTTGGGTGTAGTAGAGGGATTGGTGCAATCACGGGCCATATGTCCCTTTCGCCCACAATTATGGCAAGTATAACGAAACTCTCCCGGCGCACTCTTCTTGACACTTCCGACACTCTCGGTTGCACCCTTCTTTGAAAAGTTTGACTTCTTGCTTGAAAAATTTGAATGACTAGAACCTTCAAACTTTCTCTTCCTCAACACAATCGCTTCAAACCCTTTCGCCATATTAAACAACTCATCGAAGCTCTTTACCACATTTACGCTAATCTTTTCTTGATAACTGTCATTCAAGGTTCGATAGAAATCTTCTTTCAACATTTTATCATTCCCGACATACTCCGGGCAGAATTGCGTCTTGGACAAGAACACGGATTTGAGAGTGTTCAAGTCCATCGACCCTTGCCTCAAGGTACGTAGCTCGTCCTTAAGTCTTGTAAGATCGGCCGAAGTTCGGTACTCATCGAAGAACTCCGCTTTAAATTCCTCCCAAGTGAAGTCCATACATTGTTCTTCACCATAGAGTTGGATCTTAGCATCCCACCACAATTTCGCGTCACCCCTTAACATGCTACAACCATACCTAGTCTTCTTGTCGGGTGGACACTCACAAGTACGGAAGGCCCCTTCCATATCGGAGATGAATCGGGCACTCTTGAGTGGGTCCCGATCGCCCTCAAAAGTAGGAGGTTGAGCATCCCTAAAGTTCTTGAAGAAAAAGTCACGCCTTCCCCCATTTTCTTCTTGAAGAGCAATCTTAATTTGCTCCTTAACCAAAGTGACGACTTGTTCGTCAATCGTCTCGAGAAATATCTTCTTAACATCTTCGCGAAACTCCGCCTTTTGGCGTTCAAAGATGGCCTCAACCTTGGCCGTGAACTCGGGGTCCTCGCTCGTGCCCCCATTATCAAGTTCGGTGTCGTGTCCGTTTCGCGTCCTCATTCTATAAAACGGAAAAGATTAAATAACGAAACGAAAGACATGACAATGCACATCTCGCTCGACGATCATCGTACATCGCTTGTTTGACACGATTTGCACCCGTAGTAAGGGTAGCTAATCATTACTACGCGAGCACGTCGCGCTAACGCGCTAGTACAATGTCCATTTCGCTCGATGATTACTATACAACACAATCAATAATGCATGATTAGTTCACATAAACCTATGTACTAACCAAGACCCGGTCCGACCCAAAGTCCTACAAGTCCCGCACAATACGCACACAAAAGTCTAAGTCTAGGCGCCTATCTCAAGTCACCTAAATCCCTTAGACCATGCTCTGATACCACTTGTAACAACCCAAACCGTAACCGACCAAACACGACGAAATTGCAAACAAAAAAAAAATTTCTGGTGCAGGCAATCTGCGCGGCGCGCCAGGTGGCCGCGCGGCGCGCCAAATCACCTGGACAGCCCGCTGTCCCCGGAAGTCTATTTAACGAAAATGTTTGACTAGTTCCCGACATTTTTAGCCAAAACGCTTTTAACCATACATTCATATATGTAAAACTAGCACATAACTAAGGTTTGAGCGAGTTTTACAAAGTGGGGCCCACACGTGCCCAAAACGCCACTAAGTTTAAAATACAATGTTTAATACAAATTAGAGTTTCGACCACAAAAGGTTTAATTGCCAAACGACACAACGAGCATGGTGTTCGGGGTTAAACTACCCAAGTCTCGGTCAAACTCCAAGCCATAACCCAAAAGTGCTTCCTAATCATCGAAGCGGGAAACTCAATCCAAGGTAATGCCCTTACCCTTGTCCACACACGAACCTATAAAAAGGTAAACAACGAGAGGGTAAGCAAAGCTTAGTGAGCAAAATAATTATACATATACATATATAATCTACCTACTTGCATCACTTACACAACATCATACGCGGGATCAACAATTCGCCAATCATGCAACAATAATATGCATATACCAATAACCGCAATTCCACAAGTAGCTAATAATACAATAGCATACGATTCATAATTAAATACTTTCAATACATAATTCACGCAACCTTGGTTAACCAATTCGAACAAGGGAAACGGTACATACAAGACCGTTGGAGTTCATAACATCCGTTAGTGCTACTTAATCAACGCGTAGTCACTAATCCCCCGGGTGATGTCTTAAACAACGCGACTCACTCACCCTTTACAATGTGGCGTCTTAAACAACGCGACGATTCCACATACCATTCAATACGATGGATGGTGTCTTAAACAACGCGACATCCCCTCCATTACATTGTGGTGTCTTAAACAACGCGACATCCACTTCTTTACCATGTGGTGTCTTAAACAACGCGACAATGCCACATTCATACGACACAAATAAATACATTATATACACATACGCATAATTATTCCACTCACCTTATGCCGTCGGTGATTACTAAACCAAGCTTGAATTCCGAGGTAACGTACCTATTTCACAAGCATATAATCAATCAATCGACTTGGCCTAAACTCATAACACACATCATCCTAGGTCATCTTGACCCATTTTGACACTTAACCCTAATTTGGGTCATTCTTACCAAAAACCCTAACTCTTGGCACTCGAGGCCTTCATACACTTTAAATCACTAGATTTTAACACAAAACACTAACGTTAACCAATCTTGGTCCATTTTGACCCGTTTGACTCAATAAAAGTCAATACACCCATTTTGGGTCATTTATACCCAAATCACACCCATTTACACTTCCCTAAGGTGTTCTAGCAAATTATTAGCCAATTAGGGTTTCATAACAACAATTAATACATTTAAAACCCTAGCTTACACATAATTGAGTCTACATGACCCAAATTACCCAAGAACACCCAATTTACCTACAAATGGGTCTTAGTGTTCATCTTCAACACAAACCCTAACCCATACACGAAAACAAAACAAGAATTGAAAGTTAAGGCATACCACAACTATCAAAATGTAGCAAATGACGAGATGAACAACTTTAGAACTTGGACTTTAGCAAGAAACCCTCTTCTTCCTCTTCAAAGTGAGCTTTCCCTCTCTAAAACTCACTCTCTCACTAAAATAAATTGGGAGGTGATTAGGTTGGTGAACAAGGGAGTAGATGAGCTCCCAAACTACTGAACCAAGCATTAAACTCGGCCTTGATGTGAATTTACCAAAATACCCCCAAAATATCTAATTTAAAAAGAGAAAGGGATCTGTCACAGACAGTTGGCGCGGCGCGCCACAAGGCCGCGCGGCGCGCAACCCTGCCAGTTCAGCTCCTTTTGTATTTTAAATACACGCAACAGAACCCCGTTTCAAGTACCGTACATTACACTTATATACACTTATGTACACTATAAATAATCGGGTCTTACAATGACACTTGGCTCTCCATGCTTGATTGTAAGAAATGCTCACCCGAAAACGGTTGCCAACATCATCACGTATATCTTTTGGATTATAGTCTCGATTTGCAGCTTTGAACGATTCCATCAGAATACTTCCTAGCACCTTTTTGGTTGCATATTTATTATTTTCCATAATTTGGGTACGTGAGCATGTGTGTACGTCATGCAATTTCTTTACGATGAAGTTGTCAGTGTGGCGTATTTTGTATGCACTACATTTCCACTCACAATTTGGAAACATGCATTTAGCGGTGAATCGAGATTTGTCCGACTTTACAAGCTTAATTTGAAAGTTTTCTTCAAGACATTTTGTGTATAGATGGTTTACAAAATCATCCTTGTTTAAAAAAGTTTGTCGAACTTTAATCAAATCGGATACTCTATAACTGGTTGTTATTTGGCTCGTAGATTCAGTCTCTTGGTCATGCTCACTCAATAAAAGTGGCATATTCCAGAATACATCCTTTTTTTCTTCCTCTTCTTCATCTTCATCTTGATCTTCTCTGTCATTTTCTTCCTCCGAAGCACTAAACGCGACAACTGATTCAAAAGGGTGATCTGTTTTTTTTTAATTTTACATACATTCTCAACTCCATAGTTGAAGAAATCAAACTCTTCTGTGTTTGGAGGTGGTACTTCAGGTCGTGCTTCTTCCAAATTGGGTGTCTGAAGGTTTGTTTGGGCCTCGTTTGTTGGTAGGTTTTGTTGAACATCGTGTGTTGGTAGGTTTTGATGGACATTGTGTATTGGTAGGATTTGCACTGACTGTAAGTTTTCTGGAAGTTGATGCATTGTAACTTTGTCGACAATGTAAATATTAATAGGAGCATTTGATATTGCATGTTGTAGAAAATCACGAAAGTCTTCATAATCATCAGTAATATCAAAAACAAGATTATCGACAACATATCTCATTGAAACAGGAGCATTAGGTGGCAAATTAATTTTTCTAAGAACATTTTTTAACAATATTCTTCGAGTAATTGGTTTTTGGGGAGCAATTGAGAGTTTTAATCGTGCTCTAAAACAATCTAGAGGCAAATACATAGGTAAGTTATTAATAAATTGAAAAGAACCACCACAACATATATGAATAACAAAGGTTTCATTATCACTAAAACTCATTATTTAAAACAAAGAAAGTTACCTTAATGAAGCTTGAAATTATATGATTTATGTGGAAATGAAGTGAAAATGGAGCTGGTAATATGTAGTTCCAGGTATAATAACAAAGAAAGAAATAAAAAGTTATCCGTAATAGTACAAAAATCGTACAAAATCTTATCCACGAAATCATGGAAATCTTATCGGGATAAGACGCAAGACGCAAGACGCAAAGGCGCAAGTCGCAAGACGCAATACGCAAGGACGCAAGTCTGTTTGTTGCGTTTGGAAGTAACGCAAGGTCGCAAGGTCGCAAAGACGCAAGGTCGTAAGGACGCAAGGAGTCTTGCGCCTTGCGAGGGAAAATTGTCAACTTTTTTTTTTAAGGGCTGTCAGTCAACATGCTTAAAAAAAAAGGGCATTTTGGTGATAATCCCGATTGGTCCTAGATCATCTAATTTAATACCCTGAACTTATGATACTTATTTAGTTAATTATTAATTTAGTTGAAGAATGATTAATAGATACGAAAAAGACAAGTATATTGTTAATAAATTTGAATTGAGCCTTCACTATTTTGATCATATCTTAACTCTGAGTTAGTTGATTCAAAAGTCCAAATGTTCGTAACTCAAAAATTCTACAATATTACTTACTCAAGATTAAGCGGGGACGGTTGCCCCTCTTTGTTTTTTAAAAGATCCAACCCAGCTCAAACATGAATATTTATATGAGGTTGGAGAATATGTGACTGTTATACATTTAAGTTATGTGTAAAACCATACATTATGGGTTAAGACAAGTAAAAAACTTATTTTTCAATGTTTCAATATTTTTATAATAATAATGAACTAGTGAGATATTTAGATCTACACCCAACTAGGTGTACAACACCTCATATATTCACATTGCACTATTTTTTTTATTTTTTTTTTTATGCTATATGCTAAAACATACTCAGAATTTCGTCGTTTCAGTTGTTTCGGATTGTCGTTTTGAGTTTGCGTTCACACTACAATCTGCCCCTCAACTTTAGCTCAATTTACACAACGACCTCTCAAGTTTACAATTTTTCAGAGGTTGAAAGTGTAAATATATAATTTTATTAAAATAAAAGAAACTAATTCCACCCGAATTTTTAACGGGCCCTATCTTCTCGATCGGTGCGAGTTAAATTTTTTCGAGACCACTGTTCAACTCGAAATAATTTTACGAACACAACGCGACTAACTATACGCGAGACGGACATCATTAAAAAACATTAAATATTTCGGGCTATATTTCATACATATACATACATGTACAACAAACAACCCAACCTATTAGATCCAACCTATTAGAGATATTAGGTACCAAACAACGTATATCCAAATTCGACCGCGCGTTGAATACAACCGCAACAACGCGCGGTCGAATTCGTTCCTAGTTTACATATATTCGTGGAAATATTCATTAAGACTGAGTGTTTTTGCCTTCAATATTCAATATCAATAAATAAAATAAAATCAATAAAAGGGACATCCAAACAACCCTGAAATGTAATGTCGGCAAAAAGTTTTACGGGTTAATTGCGTTAAATAGAAATCGTGAAGGTAGTAATATGTAAATTACCATTTGATACAGACAGCCAACGCCAGAAACACCACGAAATCTTTTCAATCGACGTGCAAAATCTTCAATCTTTTCAACCAACAAAACCCAAAATTAAAAAAACAGTTAGGTTTTCAAAATCGTCCTTTTCCTTCAATAATTGCCCACACTTATATTTCACAACCAGTAGCATCAATTTATTCAAAAACCTTGATTCTTTTGTTATATATATTCATTACAATTACAATATAACACAAAGTTATCGCTAATTTAATTATAGTTTGATTCGCGCTTCATCAACATCATCATCATCATCATCATCATCATCATCTCCTCTACAAATTATACAAAAATTATCACATTGTTTGTTGAATGTTGCTCTTATGCAGGTAAATTAAAATAATGCACGTGCATGCATTTACAAGTTTTCATACGGCATTATGTGATTAATTTTTAATAATTGTGATGTATAATCAGATAAAAATGCAGAGATATTGAACGTGCACGTATCCGTTTTTTTATTTCGATTGCTGAAGAATGATGTCTGCGAGAAATAAAAGGACGGATGCTGATCATAAATCAGGTATTTATGACTTATTTTTCTTTCGGTTTTTTGAATTATTGAATAATATTAAATGTGTAAATGTGTATGTCTAGACATATGATGTTAGGGTTATAAGAGATTAATAACTTTGATTTTAGGGTTAGGAAAAAATTGGTGTATCATGTATGTAATGTAATACTAATTGCTAATTCCAAAATATATGCATTAATATGTGAGGTAATTGATGTCTCTTTGTTTGACTTGGTTCTACTTTGACCTTTCAGTAGCTAATTGATATAATGAAGTACTAATCTGTAGGTATGCATTAGATTTTTAGTTATACATACGGTTTGACAATGTTGTTAATAAGTAATTTTTCTAATATTTATCATCATCATAGTGGACTATCAAATGGTTGATAGAACTGAATCGTTTAAATATAACATTAAACTTAAAAATGATTGAATATGATCAGTGTTCAAGTTTTGACTGTTGACAGAACTGAAATGAAATAATATTTTAATGTTGCTAAATTGTTTGTATGTCTAACTTTCCTTGATTCCAATACGTTACCTCATTTTTTTTACTATGACCTCTGATTTATGCACTTATAATTGCAGGAGCTTCCCTCTATGACCTCTTAAAAATAGATAATGATAATGATCGGTTAGACGACGAGACTTCATTTTCCGGTACTTTCAAGTTTATTGTTATTCTATTCGTTATTTGATGATCAATAACTTTTTTTTCTCTTTCCAAATATACAAGTAGAAGTTTATGTTTAAAAGTAATGGTGACATTAACATAGCAATATGGCAATGTATTACTTATTTTATCCTCGAAAGTCTGTTTTACTTGCATACTACCTCTTACCTCAATTTATTCAAATATTTGATATTGATATAATCATTATTGTAATTGTAATAACCAAATTGTTGGCTTTGGCTGCAAATTTGATATTCCTAATCAGATTCAAAGCAGAAGCTGGAAAACTTTTTATCTGAATGTGGCAATGAATTATGTGCTGATTGCGGATCTCCAAATCCAAAATGGGTGTAAGTGCACTCATATTTTCCACTTATCCACCGCTTTGCGTCATCTATTTTTGTATTGTGATCTAATTGACATTTACTTTGTCGGTGTGACTAGATCTGTGAATCTTGGAGCATTTGTGTGTATTAAGTGTTCTGGAGTACATAGAAGCCTCGGAGTGCATATATCAAAGGTACGGTAATAATTACTTGCTCCATTATGATTTTCGATTTATAAATATGTGCAATGTGCAATTAAATAAAGACTGCAACAAATGTCCGAATTTGAGGAAAGTTGGGGTTTAGTAACACTTATTCTAACATAAGGAAATTGTTTACGGGTTTTATATCCAAGTACAAGCTCATTTCTTCTCTTCTTCTTTCTATTATACGCTTGTGAGCCTGAACCGTCAAACATGAATGCAGACTTGCGGAGTCCATATCAGTTAGAAGTGGAAAACGGGAGGTTCACGCAGGCTGGGTAATGGGTCAAAACATAATATCTTGTACGGGTTGGGTTGGCCAGATACCCTTTTTGTTATAACATGAATTTTTTTTTAATTACTAATTAGTGTTTCAATAATGATCACAAAGACTATTATTGTATTAAGAATCTAATAGTATGAATCGAAGATTTTGTATGTTAGAAATACATTTTATGGCAACTTTCTACCCATGGAACCAGTTTGAACCGCTTCGTTTTTGCTAAATTTTTATTGTTCAGTTGGGTCAGATCGTGTATTTGTATAAATAACTTGTAAACAAATTGTTACTGTAGATACTATCAGTGAATCTAGATGATTGGACAGAGGAAGATGTTGATAATGTGATTAAACTTGGTGGAAATATTGCGGTAAATAAGAAATATGAAGACAGCATTCCTAGCAGCTGTAAAAAACCACAACCAGATTCTTCCATAGAAGAGCGTACCGATTTTATCAAGTAATGGAAGAATTACAAGTGTTAGAGGTGGCAAAATGTGTGGTTGGTAATGGATCTGGATGGGTAACTTTTAAGTAACGATTGTGTTGAGCTAAAACCTTTTTTTTTTTTTTGTTACAATTTCCATAACAAAAACAACAGTTTAGCACGTTTCAAAAAGGACAAATAGCCCAAAAAGATAATATAGGCCAAAATTTCCCAATAAAGGGAAGTTCGCTTTTCTCATTGCCCGTAAAGGATTCTGGTTTTGATTTGGTGCAAAGAAAGGTCTGTAATTTGGAAAAAAAGTTTAATAGAGGTAATATTCATCGACACGTGCATCCACATAGACGCCACATCATCAAACTAGATGAGGTGGCACCATGTCATCCAATTTCCAAATGCCACGTCATTCATTTTTCTGGATGCACATTGTGGAGGAATATTACATTTATTGAATGTTTTTTTTTTTTTTTTTTTTTTGTTTTTTGTTTTCCTCAAATTATAACTCCTTCTTTGTACCCAAATAAGATAAGAATCCTTTTTGGGCAATGAGAAAAGTGACATTCCGTTTATTGGGAAATTTTGGTCTATATGTTACATGTTTGGGCTATATGTCCATTTAAAAACTACTCGTATATTTTAACAATACTAAAATTATACTCCATTCTAACCGTTTGACCCTTTAAGCTTTAGGGTGATACAACTGAATCAAGTTGCTACCTCTAACTATTAACTACAATTATTACAATAAAACTTGTAGAACAATTTTTGTTTCTGAACTTGATCTATACTCAGGAGAAAGTACGTAATGCAACAATTTTTGAACACTGAAGAACAGTTGTCTTGCCCCTTCACTCCTTCAGCTTTTCACTGCAGTTCAACTGGGTTGAATAATGTAGTAGATAAAAAGTACATAAACAGCGTGCGTTTACATGGTATTGGCCAAGCATTTTTAAACAACAGGAGACGAAAAGATGCTGAACAGAAGCCTGCAAAGAAAAGTCAGTCAACGGTAATGACTTTGCATTATGATCTTGTTTCAATTTAATCATCTCTCGTCCTTGCATTTTTTTGAAAATGATACGTGGTTATGTTAACCTATAGGTGGCAAAACAGTTCAAAAATATTTTTAAATTTTTTGAAAATATTGTAAACATGTATAAAAAATTCTTTTTCAGATACTTTTTTTCTGCAAATTACTTGGTTGACCCGTTAGTGATAAAACAGCAACTGAATCTATCTATTAAGTAACTGGGCTGAAATCGCCACCTCTACTAAATTAATATCCTCTGTAAGTATAACATGTTCTTGACCAAAATAGGTCACTGGGATGTTTATATTTCAACAGATGTATTATTGTATGGCTGAATTTATGTTAAAAATATTTCTAATGTGGCTCTAAAAATTTATTATTCATATCACACTGAAGTTGCCTGCTTGATATGTTGTTTATAGGCAGGTATGGTGGAATTTGTTGGTTTGATAAAGGTGAAGGTGGTCAGAGGCACAGACCTTGTTATTCGAGATGTGAGAAGTAGTGATCCTTATGTTATGCTCTCATTGGGAAATCAAGTAAGCCTAAATCATACGTAAAGATATCTGTTTCTGTTGCATAACTGTAAATGTAGTTGGATATTATACTGGTTTCATCATAAGAAGATCTTGTGTTTCGCTGCAGTCAGTGAGGACGCGATTTATAAAGAACAACCTTAATCCTGTTTGGAATGAAACGTTAATGTTATCGATTCCCGACAACGTTCCACCTTTGGTAGTGGTAAGCTAAATTTTGTTTAAGTTGTATTTTGATTGACTTGGTGATGAATGTTATTATCCCTGAAGGATAAAGATACAAAAAATAGCATAGCAGGTTATAATGTGTAAACCTGCTAACAATGATTAACGAAATTTTTTATTAAATGGACAAACATGCCCTCATGTGCAACGCATGTGACAGGATTTAACGAAATTTTTTAACGTCCGTTAGATGGAAGTACTGTCTTTACAATAGTTGCAAACCACAGTGACTAACCTTATAAAAAAAAGGTTATGGAATGAACCTGCAATTTGGTACAAACCACAGGGACTGTCCTTGTAATTTTGTCGTTTTTTAGTTCCGCGTTCAGATTACTGGAAAAGCGGAGTATTTCTACTCTGATTTACGTGTTTGACATGTTACCTATAAAAGATGCCCCAAATTGGCCCGGTTCACATTAAAGGGTTGATCAAACTAATTCAAAATTAACCTGCTATGCTATTTTGTCACGTGTTGTAAAGTTATTTATATACAGCAATTGTACCCTTTTGTAGTAGTGATAAAATTAAAAAGAATTGGCTAATAAGTTTTAAGGTGTTATGCAGAGTGTTTTTGACAAGGATAAGTTTACAACAGATGATTTTATGGGTGAGGCTGAGATTGATATCGATCCCTTGGTCGCTGCTGCCAAAGCGTTAGAAATATGTAATCCCACCGATCCCTCAGCGCAAATCGAAAAGGTGACAGATGGAAAAGACAAAAATCCCGTCGTCAATAATGGGATGATCACTGTCGCAGACGGGAAAGCAAAACAAGGAATTGTTCTTAAGCTGGAAAACGTTGAGAGTGGTGAGATAGAACTAGAAATTGAATGTGTGCCGTTAACCCAATAAATGTGAGAAAACGCCCAATATTATTAACTAGTTTTTTTCTTCATGTAGGATTTTTGTGATATGCATATGTTATCATAGGGTGGATTTGGGTATGTTTGAGTGATTAGGATGATTAATGTTGTAGTGTATGTAATGTTCATTTGATGTAAGAAATCTCTGTTTATTTATTTTCATGGCCCTCTTTTAGACCAAATATAACGTTTTTAGCGTAAGATAAAATCATCGTATGGCTATCTCGAAATTGTGTGCTTGTTAGGAACTCGACCACTATGGTTTCCTGCATCTTTCTAAGAAAAAAAAATTTTTGTAGTAGCATATTTTGCTAATACCCAATTCACATCAAAAAGACAATCATGAAATCATCATAAATGCTTAGGTCCTCTCCGAACATATCAGTCAGGTAAACTCACGTCGTTGAATGAGATTAACTATAATTTACAATTTCCTCTAATGCGCTCAACGAATGACATTTCATAATGATATACATGGCACAACATAAGAAACTATATCATTATGCTAAAGACCACATGATAGCCTGTAACTATAAACTCGACTCAACAAAAACTGTTAAATATGATGTGTATTGCCTATTCACAAGTTCATAAGACAAATCTTGTCAAAAGAACAACCTTTCAAACAAGTATAAGTTGAAGAAGGAAACGCATACAAGTCATGTCAACCCATTCTTTGTCAACCATCATTACATGCAATACAACATGAAAGATTGTTTTATTCTTTGCCGACGGATCGAGCCAAAATAAATCGAGTGCAATGGAGGGTGAAATAACTTCAACTCTCTGGGGAATCATGAATAACCTTGTATGAAATGTTGATTTCGAAAAGGGTGGTTAATGCTATTGAGTGATTATGACAATATTGTTCGTCTGAGAGTAATTTGTGAGTGAATTCAAAGTGTCAAGTGGTCTTTAACATTTCCAAACTTAGAGCATTTATAGGTGCTCAATGGAGGTTACTCCAAATAACCGTATTTCTTCTATAACATGGGTTGGCAGTTATCTCCACACATTGACACCCGCATTCGCCATGTCCTCCTTAGAGAAGTGCGGAAATTCAGCAACATCAATGACTAGGTATTTTGAAACGATGGACGTAATGAAATTAGGCTTCTGTCTGATACGCTATATTCAAAATTAGGGCACACATCCGGGTCACGTGGCACTTAAATTGGGAAAAGCATGCCTCGCACATGATTTCTTCTTCTTCAACGACAGCAACGGCCAATTGAACCGAGACTCAATCCTGTTAATTCAGTTACAATTGTTTATTGTAGAAATCAGTTAGTGTATCTAGTTATATAGTTGATTGTAACGAACTAGAAGTTAGTTTTTCCAGTTATCAATTTCATTCCTTCTCTGTAATTCGTTCGCAACTTTGGATGTAATAAAATCCGATTAAACTTCATTGTTCTTTCTCAATTATAGAACTTTCAGGTTTAGTAGATAGTTAACTCTGATCATCAATCCAGGTTAACGTATCAATTGGTATCATAGCTACAATTCTGAAATCGATTCTATTCAATTGCTTAAAATGGTGACGTTGACATGATCAAATGATGAAGGTATGCCGAAAGCGGTTAAGAGTGCCATCGCTGAGTTAACTCGTACTATAATGGAGATGTCTGCACAGTTCAACACTCGAATTGATGCAGCTGTCGGTTCAATCAATCATAAATTAGATGATGTAATTGTTCAACAACAATATTTGACCACAAAAGTCAATAAATTCAAGAATGGGGAAGGTACACATCATAGAGGTGCATGTCAAAAATTGACTCGTCTCACAAAGTTAGATTTTCCCAGATCTGAAGGAGAAGATGTCTAGGGATGGCTGTACAGATAATCAGTACTTAAAGTGGATCATACTAAAGATGATGACAAGATACATATAGCTTCTATACACATGTATAAGAAGGCACTGTTGTGGCATCAAGAATATGTTAAGAAGCATGGACCAGATATAGAATGGAATGAATACCAAGATGCTATGCTGTTCTTAAGAGGTTCAAAACAAGTATTGAAGATCCTTTGGCTGAAATCAAAAACTTGAAGGCACACAGATTCATTGCAAGATTATAATGATGAATTTGTGGTTCTTTTGAACAAGGTGGATATCAATGAGAAGCAGTCCATTAGTTGGTATTTGGAAGGCCTGGAGAAGGAATTAGAGATTCCTGTAAGAATGTTTAATCCAAAAACATTAGAGGATGCAATGAGTTTAGTAAGAATGCATAATGAAGATGAGTCACAGTCCATTTGCTTCACCTATAGTTATGGTCAAGAAAAAAGATGGCACTTGGAGGATATGCATTGACTATAAGGAATTAAATGTTAAACTGTCAAAGATAGGTTTTTCATTCCGATCATTGAAGAACTTATAGATGAGTTGAGTGGATCTGTAGTTCATTGTAAGCTGGATTTAAGATCTGGGTACCATCAAATAAGAATGCATGAGGCAGACATACCAAAAACTGATTTTAGAACCCATGAGGGTCATTATGAATTCCTAGTAATGCCATTTGGGCTAACAAATGTCCTTCAACCTTCCAAGATCTGATGAATGATCTTTAAACCATTTATAAGGAGGTTTACTCTGGTGTTTTTTGATGATATCTTCGTATATAGTGCTACTACGGATGAACACATTAAGCATTTGAGAATGATATCATAAGTTATGAGGCAAAATACCCTGTTTGCAAAGAAATCCAAGTGTGTATTTGCTACTTCCAAAGTAGAGTATTCGGGGCATGTTATTTCTGCAGAAGGTGTTTCTACTGATCACCCAACAAAGATAAAAGCTATGGCAAACTGGTTTATGCCTAAAACATTGAGACAGTTGAGAAGTTTTTTGGGATTAACTGGATATTACATGAGATTCATAACAAATTATGCTATGATTAGTAGACCACTGAACTTACTCACAAAGAAAGATTCATTTCTATGGTCAGATTTAGCTACAATAGCTTTTAATGAGACTGATGCTTCTGGGATAGGTATTGGAGCAAATCTGCAGCAAGGAGGTCATCCAATTGCTTTTATAAGCAAGATACTTTCACAAAGACATCAAGCTCTGTCTACTTATGATAGACAGTTCCTGGACATTATGCAAGCATTGGAAAAATAGAGGGGTTTACTATTAGATCATCGATTCATAATCAAGACTGATCACATTAGTCTTAGACATCTGGTTGATCAAAGGTTATATACTCCTACTAAAACTAAATGGTTACCAAAGTTAATAGGGTTTGATTATGACATTGTTTAAAAGAAGGGCAATGATGATGGAGCAGTAGATGCTTTATCTAGGGTACATGGTGATGTTGAATTATTCAATATTCAAGTATCCAACATAGAAAGTGATATGTCTGACAAAATCAAAGTTAATGTGGCCGAGGATGTGGATTTATAGGATCTTATTTCAAGAATGATCAATAATGATGATTCAGTCAAACATTATTCCTGGCAAAGTGAGTAGTTATACAGAAAAGGCATGTTGGTGGAAGGGTCATATGAGTCATTAAGATTGGATATTATCCAACATTTCCATAACACACCCTTTGGTAGCAGCTCTGGGTTAACTATACTATGCAAAAAATCAGAACTTACTTCTATTGGAAAAATATGAGGAAGCAGTTTAAAGAACACATCATGAAATGTACTACTTGCCAAAGGTGTAAAGCTGACCAAACTAACTACCGTGCGCTGTAACAACCACTACCTATGCCTAGCACCATTTGGACTGAACTGTCAATGGATTTCATTGAAGGGTTACAAATGTTACATGGAAATCTGTTACATTTGTGGTTGTGGATAGATTAAGTAAATATCCACACTTTATGGCCCTATCACACCCCTTCACAGCTTCTACTGTAGCTCAGTGTTTCCTTGATAATGTCTATAAGCTTCATGGTCTACCAAAAGTGATTGTTAATGATAGAGATAAGGTAGTCTTAACTACTTTTTGGAAAGAATTGTTCAAGTGTATGTAGATGCAGCTTCATCTATCAACTGCTTACCACCCCCAAACTAATGGTCAAACAAAGGTTGTCAATCGATGTTTAGAAGTGTATTTGAGGTGTATAACTAGTGATAAGCCTAAAAGTTGGTCAAAGTGGTTAGCTTTGACTGAATATTTAGATATAATGCCAACAACCATTCTTCTATTCATACAACACCCTATTAAGTAGTTTATGGGCAACCGCCACCCATTCCTATTGTTTACACTGCTAAAGATAGTAGAGTGGATGATATAGATCGATCTTTGACTACTAGACAACATGCCTCGAATATTTTAAAGTTTCATGTGAAAAGAGCACAAGACAGAATGAAGAATGTAGCAGATAAGAGAAGGACTGTCACAGAGTTTTTGAGGTGGGAACTTAGGTCTATGTGAAACTACAGCCACATAGACATGTCACACTTAGGTCACACAAGTATATAAAGCTCTCTCCAAAGTATTATGGTCCATTTCAAATTGTGGCAAGAATTGGAGCAGTTGCATATAAGCTACAATTGCCAGATACTACCCAAATCCACCAAGTGTTTCATGTTTCACAGCTTAAGGAGCATAAACAAGACACCCCAACTTTTATTGGCTAGCTTCCAGAAGTGAATGATGAAGGGTTGATTTCAATCATGGCACTTAAATTTTAGACATGAAATTTGAAATGCCCCGTTCATACCGATTATAAACGATTCACAATAGTTGATTTCATTGCGAGGTACTTGACCTCTATATGATACATTTTACAAACATTGTATTCATTTTTAAAAGACAAACTTCCATTACATCGAAAGTTGACAGATATGCATATCCTTTCATAATATATCCAAACTATGAATGACTTAATATTGATCTTGATGAACTCAATGACTTGAATGCAACGTCTTTTGAAATATGTCATGAATGACTCCAAGTAATATCTCTAAAATGAGCAAATGCACAGCGGAATATTTCTTTCATACCTGAGAATAAATATGCTTTAAAGTGTCAACTAAAAGGTTGGTGAGTTCATTAGTTTATCATAAACAATCATTTCCATTAATTTAATAGACCACAAGATTTCATTTTCCTTTCAAGGTGCAGGTCTGCTCACTTCTATAAAATTCATTCATATGGATTGAACACCTGATAATCGACATTTACAAGATGCATATAGAATATCCCCATCATTCCGGGACTCCTTCGGACATGATAAATTTCGAAGTACTAAAGCATCTGTGACGACCCGGAAATTTTAACCAAATTTAAACTTGATCTTTATATGTTTTCGACACGATAAGCAAAGTCTATATTGTTGAGTCTCGAAAATTTTGGAACTATGTTCATGTATTCAATTACCTTCGACCAGTTTCGACGATTCACGAACAATTAATTGAAAATAGATATGTGTGTGTGTGTGTGTATATATATATATATATATATATATATATATATATATAAAAATGGTAATTGAAAATATAATTTGAAATATTATATGTTATTGCTATTAAAATTTAATTATATAAAATAAATAAAAATAAGATATTATAATAATTATTATTTAAAATATATCTATATATATAAAGAAAGTATATTAAAAATAAATATTAAAAGATTGTAATACTCATTTAATGTCCCGATTGATATTAAGTAAATTAAATTCAAACTTATATGATTTTAAAATAAACGGTGATGCGAAAATGAGTTCTATAAATTATAGGCTTATTAATAATACATTTAGAAGTAATTTGATAAATTTTAAAACTTTTTATATTTTACTTGGGGTTGGAAGTGAATAATTAATGTAATTTTTTATTTAATAGTTAATAATCGAATTTTATACCATAATGAACAAAATAAATAAAAATAGTTAATTTAAAAATTTGGGATTTTTTCGTGTACTTTTATCAGCCACTAATTAACAACGGTGTACGAAATAATACCCTTAATAGAACTGTTGGTAGAATTCAAACAAATAAGTTTCAATGATTGTAATAGGGTTACTATTTTTCTTTTTGACTTCTCCACAAAATAATTCATATAGATGTTGGACCTAATTCTCTTCGAGAAATATGAGATTTGAATATGGATAATTGCTTAGTTAGCTAGTGGAATCCCATGTCCACCTTAACTGTTTGAAAAAGTGGATTTTATCAATCGATTATTAACACATTTCCATGAATCATGCAAAACGTGTAAAGTCATGAGAACAACTTCATTTACTTTGTGATATAATTATTAATTATTATTAATATTATAATTAATTGTTGTACTATATGTAGATACTGAGAGATAGGGAGATAGAGACTACAAACAACCTTGTCTGTTAACTGTGCACTTGATTTCATTTCACCTGTTCCTTTAACAAAGATATTATATAACATATCATATATATATATATATATATATATATATATATATATATATATATATATATATATATATATATATATATATATATACACACATATACATATGACATTCATGAAGAAGAAAATCCAACACCCATCACTCTGGTCTTCCTTCTTCACCCATGATCACGTCCGCCACCATGAACAACCCGCCACCATCATCTTACCACCGTCCAGACTAGTTTCACCACCCACAACCACTTTCCATCATTACCTTAAACCCACTTCGGTCAAAACATATATGAACACCATTAACACTAATAACCACGAGTAATGATTTTATTTTTTACATGAATCGAACACTTCATATTTTGTATCAAACAACCATCACAAACCACCCCAATATCATAACTCATAAACAAACACCACCTAACCATCACAAACTGTTGCAGCTACGATCGTCTTCTATTTTGCAGCCGTGAAACCACCATTGTTGCCATATGCTACAGTTGTATTGCTGCTACTAAGCTGTAAGTTTCTGTTTCTAATCAAGAACCAAAACGAACTCCAGCTGCAAACCTTTACTATTTCAGTACACCCTTTTTCTGTTTCTATTTAAAATATCCACGATGACTGCTACTGTACATCATCATCTTGAACTATCACTCGCCTCCTGTTGCTGCTATATCGATTCTAAACTGCTGCTTCTAAGTGTATTCTTCTATTTCACGCTGTAATTTATTCTTCTTCTTGAGACAATAAAGTTACAATGAAAATGATAGATTAAGGGGGCATGATGATTGATGTTGCAAATGGGCATCGTGCTAGTCTAAAAAGTAATAAGAAAACGATAGGATGAGCTGTAAAGGAAAATGAAACCTTTTTAAATTCTTATCTATCCGTGACTGCTTTACTCCCGTTTGGACTAGACGATCTCACATCACTCACCCATTGATTTTACTTGGGCCGTTTTTCTATTAGTGTTTTGGGCTGTAACAAAGACCCGTTTGCTTTCTGTTTTAATCGAAGCCCAACTATTATTTAGCCAACATTTAACTGCTATCTTTTTTCTTCTTCTTCTTCTTCCGTAAAACGCTCAACAAACCACCACACATGTTATTGTTGCTGCTATGGGTCTGCTTCAAATACTAACCTTGGATCATTGAAAACGACTGCTATTTTGTTCGAACCCAAAAACCATCCCAATCTTTATCTTTCAGTTCCTGTTGATGGCCAAGAACTACCACCACCGAACCCTTTAAAATTTGTTGATTAAAACAATTTGGATCGGGCTTCAATTGGGCCAAATAACTTACTTATGGGCTGCTAGTGGACTAGTCCTTGAAGTTGGGCCTTTAACAAAATTTCACTTGTAATTGAATCACTGCCATCATGACGTGTTTCTATTGTTTTCGAATGATGAAACTATTGACAATGGTGATGATGATTAAGAAGACAATAGAGTATGATTATGATGATGGTAATGACGGTATTATGTTGATACGAAGATAATTTTAGGATGATGATAATATCATAAAATAACAAGTATTCGTGATAATATGATTAATTGGTGATGTTAAATTGAAACGATGAAGCTGTTAAAACGATATATGATTATGGGACGTGGTGATAATCCTGTGATTTTATGAATCTGTGATAATCATGATTAAGATTATGAAGAAGATTAGTTACAGGATAAATAAATTTAAATGGTGGATTTAATCAGCAAGTAACGAAACAGAGGATTGGTTTGAGGGTGTTTTGGGTTTTCGAGAAGTCGTGGGTTCGAATCTGGGCTAAGGCGTTTATTTTTATAAAGCTTGTCTTCAAAGGTTGTATTCTATTATTAATTGTATTATTATTATTATTATCATTATTATTATTATCATTATTATTATTATTATTATTATTATTATTATTATTATTATTATTATTATTATTATTATTATTATTATTATTATTATTATTATTATTAACATTAGTAGTAAGATTATTGTTATTATTATTATTATTATTATTATTATTATTATTATTATTATTATTATTATTATTATTATTATTATTATTATTATTATTATTATTATTATTATTATTATTATTATTATTATCATTTATCATTAAAGATAGCATTTTTATTAAAATTTTCATTTCTAATAAAGTTATCATTTTTATTAAAACTATCATTTTATTTATTATTATTATTATTATTATTATTATTATTTTTAGCATTAACATTATTCTTATTATTACTATTATTATTAACATTATTTTTAATACATAAAAACATATTTGATATATAATCATATTGTATTACATAAAATATTGAATAAACATATTAACATTTATTATATAAATATTACATATAACAAATTATTAAATACCTATACACATATATTAATATAACTGTATGATTAAATATTAATTTTTATCATATACAAAATAAATAAATAAATAAATAAATAAATAAATATATATATATATATATATATATATATATATATATATATATATAAATATATATATATATATATATATATATATATACACATATGACATTCATGAAGAAGAAAATCCAACACCCATCACTCTTGTCTTCCTTCTTCACCCATGATCACGTCCGCCACCATGAACAACCCGCCACCATCATCTTACCACCGGCCAGACTAGTTTCACCACCCACAACCACTTTCCACCATTACCTTAAACCCACTTCGGTCAAAACATATATGAACACCATTAACACCAATAACCACGAGTAATGATTTTATTTTTTACATGAATCGAACACTTCATATTTTGTATCAAACAACCATCACAAACCACCCCAATATCATAATTCATAAACAAACACCACCCAACCATCACAAACTGTTACAGCTACGATCGTCTTCTATTTTGCAGCCGTGAAACCACCATTGTTGCCATCTGCTACAGTTGTATTGCTGCTACTAAGCTGTAAGTTTCTGTTTCTAATCAAGAACCAAAACGAACTCCACCTGCAAACCTTTACTATTGCAGTACACCCTTTTTCTATTTCTATTTAAAATATCCACGATGACTGCTACTGTACATCATTATCTTGAACTATCACTCGCCTCCTGTTGCTGCTATATCGATTCTAAACTGCTGCTTCTAAGTGTATTCTTCTATTTCACGCTGTAATTTATTCTTCTTCTTGAGACAATAAAGTTACAATGAAAATGATAGATTAAGGGGGCATGATGATTGATGTTGCAAATGGGCATCGTGCTAGTCTAAAAAGTAATAAGAAAACGATAGGATGATCTGTAAAGGAAAATGAAACCTTTTTAAATTCTTATCTATCCGTGACTGCTTTACTCCCGTTTGGACTGGACGATCTCACATCACTCACCCATTGATTTTACTTGGGCCATTTTTCTATTAGTGTTTTGGGCTGTAACAAAGACCCGTTTGCTTTCTGTTTTAATCGAAGCCCAACTATTATTTAGCCAACATTTAACTGCTATCTTTTTTCTTCTTCTTCCGTAAAACACTCAACAAACCACCACACATGTTATTGTTGCTGCTATGGGTCTGCTTCAAATACTAACCTTGGATCATTGAAAACGACTGCTATTTTGTTCGAACCCAAAAACCATCCCAAGCTTTATCTTTCGGTTCCTGTTGATGGCCAAGAACTACCACCACCGAACCCTTTAAAATTTGTTGATTAAAACAATTTGGAACGGGCTTCAATTGGGCCAAATAACTTACTTATGGGCTGCTAGTGGACTAGTCCTTGAAGTTGGGCCTTTAACAAAATTTCACTTGTAATTGAATCACTGCCATCATGACGTGTTTTTATTATTTTCGAATGATGAAACTATTGACAATGGTGATGATGATTAAGAAGACAATAGAGTATGATTATGATGATGGTAATGACGGTATTATGTTGATACGAAGATAATTTTAGGATGATGATAATATCATAAAATAACAAGCATTCGTGATAATATGATTAATTGGTGATGTTAAACTGAAACGATGAAGCTGTTAAAACGATATATGATTATGGGACGTGGTGATAATCCTGTGATTTTATGAATCTGTGATAATCATGATTAAGATTATGAAGAAGATTAGTTACAGGATAAATAAATTTAAATGGTGGATTTAATCAGCAAGTAACGAAACAGAGGATTGGTTTGAGGGTGTTTTGGGTTTTCGAGAAGTCGTGGGTTCGAATCTGGGCTAAGGCGTTTATTTTTATAAAGCTTGTCTTCAAAGGTTGTATTCTATTGTTAATTGTATTATTATTATTATCATTATTATTATTATCATTATTATTATTATTATTATTATTATTATTATTATTATTATTATTATTATTATTATTATTATTATTATTATTATTATTATTATTATTATTATTATTATTATTATTATTATTATTATTATTAGTATATTATTAACATTAGTAGTAAGATTATTGTTATTATTATTATTATTATTATTATTATTATTATTATTATTAAAATTATCATTTATTATTAAAGATAGCATTTTTATTAAAATTTTCATTTCTAATAAAGTTATCATTTTTATTAAAAATATCATTTTATTTATTATTATTATTAGTATTATTATTATTATTAGCATTAACATTATTCTTATTATTACTATTATTATTAACATTATTTTTAATACATAAAAACATATTTGATATATAATCATATTGTATTACATAAAATATTGAATAAACATATTAACATTTATTATATAAATATTACATATAACAAATTATTAAATACCTATACACATATATTAATATAACTGTATGATTAAATATTAATTTTTATCATATACAAAATAAATAAATAAATAAATAAATAAATAAATATATATATATATATATATATATATATATATATATATATATATATATATATATATATATAACGTATAATTTAAGATATAAATAAAATATACATCGAGATTTAGTAAAAATTCTATATAAACTACAAACAATAAATATATAAATATTATATAATTAATAGGTAAAATTATTTGATTTCAATTATATATGTTAATGTATATACTTGATATAGGTTCGTGAATCCGAAGCCAACCCTACACTTGTTCAATGTCGTCATATGTATTTTTACTACAAAATACATTAAGTGAGTTTCATTACTCCCCTTTTAAATGCTTTTGCAATTATATATTTTTGGGACTGAGAATACATGCGCTTTTATAAATGTTTTACGAAATAGACACAAGTAATTGAAACTACATTATATGGGTGAATGATCGAAGCCGAATATGCCCCTTTTGCTTGGTAGCCTAAGAATTAGTAAACCGATCTACTAATTGACACGAATCCTAAAGATAGATCTATTGGGCCTAACGAACCCCATCTAAAGTACCAGATGCTTTAGTACTTCGAATTCGTTTTTATCATGTTCGAAGGATTTTCCGGAATGATAGGGGATATTCTTATATGCATCTTGTTAATGTCGGTTACCAGGTGTTCACCATATGAATGATTTTTGTCTCTATGCATGGGACGGATATTTATGAGAACTGGAAATGAAATTCTTGTGGTCTATTAAAATGATGGAAATGATTATTTGTGTTAAACTAATGAACTCACCAACATTTTGGTTGACACTTTAAAGCATGTTTATTCTCAGTTATGAAAGAAATCTTCCGCTGTGCATTTGGTCATTTTAAAGATATTACTTGGAGTCATTCATGGCATATTTCAAAAGACGTTGCATTCGAGTCGTTGAGTTCATCAAGATTATTATTAAGTTAATTATAGTTAGATATATTATGAAATGGTATGCATGCTGTCAACTTTCATTGTAAAGAAATATTGCCTTTTAAAAACGAATGCAATGTTTGTAAAATGTATCATTTAGAGGTCAAGTACCTCGCGATGTAATCAACTATTGTGAATCGTTTATAATCGATATGGACTTCGTCCAGATGGATTAGGACGGGTTATTATAGCATCCGTGACAACGGATGGGGTTTGTTAGACCCAATAGATCTATCTTTAGGATTCACGTCAATTAGGGGCTCGGTTCCCTAATTCTTAGATTACCAGGCTAAAAGGGGCATATTCGGCTTCGATCATTCAACCATATAATGTAGTTTCGATTACTTGTGTCTATTTCGTAAAACAGTTATAAAAACAGCGCATGTATTCTCAATCCCACAAATATATATTGCAAAAGATTTAAAAAGGGAGCAAATGAAACTCACAATACTGTATTTTGTAGTAAAAATACATATGACGACATTGAACAATGCAGGGTTGGCCTCAGATTCACGAACCTATATCATTTCTATATATATATATATATATATATATATATATATTAATACCTATAATCGTAATTGAACAATTTCATATATTATAACTTATATTATATATATATATATATATATTTAATTTGTGTATATACATTTATAATGACTAATATTTATATAGTTATATTAATATATATTTGGTAAATATTATATTAAAAATACTTAATATGTTATATATGAATATCTATATAAAATGTTAATGTGATTAATACTTCCTTATATGTAATGTTACTAAAAGTATATTTTCTATATACGAAATATTTATTTGGTAACATAATATCAATAATAGCAATAAAAGTTGTTTTTGATTATAATGATAATACTACTAATAATAATAACTATAAAAATAATGATTTTACAAATAATAATAATACTAATATTTATTTTAATATCTATAATGATAATAATACTACTAATAATAAAACTAGTACTTATGATATTAAAAAAATAATAATGATAATAATAATAATAATAATAATAATAATAATAATAATAATAATAATAATAATAATAATAATAATAATAATAATAAATATAGTAATAATAACAACAATAATAATAATGGTAATCGTAATACTACCTCAAAGGAGTAGTCCTAAAAATAATGCCCAAGTCCGGGTTTGAACCCTCAACATCCAGCTAACCCGAAAACTCCCCTAACCACTACTCCATTTACCATTTTCTGTTTTAATCACCTCCCTAAATTTTTTAACCCTGATCTGTTTCCATTTTCATAACCCAAACATTATCATCTCATTAATTTCATCATTCTTTTAAATCATGTATCATCTATCATCACCATCTTTTATTATTCACGCATCATCATCATAACATATCCTTATCATGATCATACCAATATCATAATCTTAATCTAATTATAATCACAATCACTCTCGTTCATCATAACATGTATCATGCTTTTGGCCCAAATAATCCATTTTAACAGGAGTCCAATGGAAGAAAGGTACACGGCCCAACTTTACAATAAAATTATCGGCCCAACTAAGTATGATCATGGCAGTCCGTTAGTAACCTAATTCATTTGCACAGATAGTTTTAGGATTAGTAACTAGTGCGTGGAATTCGTAATCCAATAATACCCGTCCCCATCTTGACCCCATTAACGACATTATTAAATTCCAACTTGTTCATCATCATTATCTTTAAGTTCTATCCACTAGTAACATAAATACTACGAGTATAATGATAGTGCTTGGTTGAACCAGGAAACATTAACAGTAATAATCGATGGTCGTTGGCATTGATGGTGTTCGAGGGTGAGGTTGATGATGGTCTGAAACAGTAAACGAGCAGGTGGTTTAATTTAGTACACGATCATAGCATAAGAACAATAAATAATTTGGTGTTGGATGTTTGTTTCGAAGCAGAAATATGGTGTGAGTGTGTGTGGCTTTGGTCTGATACAGAATTAGTGATGAGGTTGTTGATCGAGGTAAAAACATAAGACGGGCACGAGTAGTAAATTGAAGAATAAAGAAGCAAACTCTTTTATGAAAAGGTGACGTTGGTTATTGTTGAAGAAGTCAGCCATATGCATTTTCGTAGCAAAATGATGGAACCTTTTATAGCTACTGTAACATTGACGTGTATAACATGATGGTTGTTCAATGATCCACAAGCAAGAAAAGGAATTCGTGAATTTACCATATTATCTAGACGATCAAGTATAGGAAGCATGGGTTCTTCAATTGTTGTTGTCGCAATTATTGATTTATTGTACTAAAAGGTTTTCTTCTAAAAGTTGTGGTCCTAACTTTTGTTTAAAGTAGTGGGTGTGGGTGAAGTGGGGTTAATTACTTTAGTATATGTCGTCCAAAAAGGAAATAAAAAAAGGCTAGTAGTTCAATTCATCCTCTTTAATATCTATCAAATGGGTTTTAGTTTATTAAAATAAACTAACAGAAGTTTCGGGTGACTCACGATAATGGTATTGGTGTTTTCAAATCAATGCAGGAACATAAACATAGCTGCGACAGCTTGTTCGTTTGGAAGGGCAGCAACTTTAAAATAGTTTATGGGATGGCGTTTTTCAAACAGAAGTAATAACAAGTAAGTGTAACAATAGCATGACAAAGTTGATGATGGGTTTAAGGTGGTGGTTGTTGATTCACGAAGACGAAATCAAAAACAGTAAATGGTGCTCGAATAATGTCGTGAAAGCTGGTGGTTGATGGTTGAAGAGGGTGGTGAATGGTTGATGGTGGTGATTTTCAAACGAAAAAATATAATAGGTGTGCTCGGTTTGGGTAGAAATAGAATACACACTAGCATAGTAAGCACGATGGTTGTGGGTTCAATATAGTAATATGCAGGTGATCATCATGGTAGTTTGTTTTTGTTTTTAAAACGGAAATGAGACGGAAATGAAAACAAATGAAGGGAGATGAAAAGTGTTCATGGTGGTTATGGGTTTTAAACAGAAATGAAGATACCTAGCGAGTAGTTGTGGTTCACACTATGGTGATGGTGTGGTCGAATCCAGGAGCAAGAAATTTGGGTTTGTGGTTGTCCATGGTGGAAGTATAGTGATGTTGGTAATCGAAACCAGAAGTCGAGATGGACAGATGGTTGTTCTTCGAATGATAGCAGCAAACTAGTGATCATGACTATTCGATGTTTGGTTAAAATGGGTTGTTCAATGATTGAAGAAAATGAAAGGGGTTGTGAATGACTTAGTGTGTATGTATATCTATATGTACCACATTCGTTCATATGCACTATATGTTGCAGATATTTTCATCAATCAACAATAGTGATTGAGTAGTAATATAATACTAATACTAATTTACTCAGTTGAATAAAATGAAGCGAAGAAACAGTAATCAAAATAATAGAGATCAACTTTACAGCTCAAATTCAATTTTTGTTGGTATAATATCACGCATGGAAATTGAAAACATGAACCAAACTGAAAGTGATATATAACAACTTATATTCGCTTAATTAGTTATTTATATAATTTATTAAATATTAATATTTATTAAATATATTAATAATAATAATAATAATGTTGTTAATATTAATAGTAATAATTATCATGATAGTAATAATTATTAATAACAATGTTAATAATAATAATCATTAATATTAGTGTTAAAAATGATATAATAATTATATTATTATGACAAATTAATATTAATACATAATTATTTACATAAAATGAAATATTATAAATCTTTACATATAATAATTACAATGTAAATGATTTTGTATAGAATTTATACATATATATATATACACACACACACACACACACACACACACACACACACACATACACACATACATATATTTATATATATCTAATTAGGTCGTTCGTGAATCGTCGGGAAATAGTTGAAGGGTAAATGAATACATGAACACAGTTCAAAGTTTTTGAGATTTCATCATTACAGACTTTGCTTATCGTGTCGGAAACATATAAAGATTAAGTTTAAATTTGATCGGAAATTTCCGGGTCGTCACAGTACCTACCCGTTAAAGAAATTTCGTCCCGAAATTTGATTGGGATGGTTATGGATGACAATAAGTATGTTTTCATGACGCATACGAGCTGAAAATTAAAGTTTTATCATTGATAATGCTAAAAACGAACATATATTTCATAGCATTATCCCTCAAGAAAGACAAGCTTTTAGTTGCAATTGTTCTATTTACAAGTGATATTCGTTTAAATAATAAAAGGTGAAGACAAAAGACAGATTCGACGAATTGAAGACGCAAACGACCAAAAAGCTCAAAAGTACAAAGTACAATCAAAGTGGTTCAAATTATTGATGAGAAACGTCTCAAAATTACAAGAGTACAAGACGCTAAACGCAAAATACAAGATATTAAATTGTACGAAAGGACGCTCGAAAATCCGGAACCGGGACCAAAGTCAACTCTCAACGCAACGGACTAAAAATTACAAGTCAACTATGCACATAAATATAATATAATATTTAAATAATTCTTAAAATTATTTATATATTATATTTATTTATAAAAACCGTCGGCAGAAGAAACAAGCTCAAGTGAGCTGGAAAAGCAGGCCATGCGATCGCATGGCCTGGCAGTTATAAAGCCATGCGATCGCATGGTGAATAGTACCAGGCCACATTCCTATAAAAGCATGCTTTGGTTGACTGATATATCCATCCATCTCTCTATCTATAAACGTATATATATTTATATTTTAATTTTAATTTTAATTTTAATTTCTAATAATAAGGGTATGTTAGCGAATGTTGTAAGGGTGTAAGTCGAAATTCTGTCCGTGTAACGCTACGCTATTTTTAATCACTGTAAGTTATGGTTAATGTTATTTTTAAATTAATGTCTAGTAGCTAAGTTATTATTATGCTTATTTAATGCCGAAGTAATCATGATGTTGGGCTAAATATTAAAATTGGGTAATTGGGCTTTGGACCATAATTGGGGTTTGGACAAAAGAACGACAATTGTAGAAATTAGACTATGGGCTATTAATGGGTTTTATATTAACTAAATGATACCTCGTTGATTTAATATATAGACTTATAATTTGACGTATTTATATATAACCACATACGCTTGACTGGGTACGGTGGGCGGGATATCTATAAATACCAATAATTTTTCATTTTATCGGACACAGAACTGGATTAATAGTTAATAGACTTGTTGAAACAGGGGTGGATTACATTCAAGGGTAATTGGTGTAATTATTAACAAAGTAGTAAAACCTTGGTCTACACGCAGTCGATAACCTGGTGTATTCATTAAACAAAGTATTAAGACCTAGTTACAATTCGAATCCCCAATTAGTTGGAATATTTGACTTCGGGAGTAAGAATAATTTGACGAAGACTTTCGCACTTTATGATTATGACTGATGGACTATTATGGACAAATCCGTATGGACATATCGAATAATCCAGGACAAAGGACAATTAACCCATGGGAATAAACTAAAATCAACACGTCAAACATCATGATTACGGAAGTTTAAATAAGCATAATTCCTTTATTTTCATATTTAATTGCACTTTTAATTATTGTACTTTTATTTATTATCATTTTATTTAATTGCATTTTTAATTATCGTACTCTTTAATTATCGCAATTTTATTTTATCGCACTTTTATTTATCGCAATTTCATTATCGTTATTTACTTTACGTAAAAAATTAAGTCTTTTATATAATTAATATTTTACATTAGGTTTTAACCGCGACTAAAGTTTTAAAATCGACAAACCGGTCATTAAACGGTAAAAACCCCTTTTATAATAATAATATTACTTATATATTTTTGTATTTTTACAAATATAGTTTTTAAAAATATAGCGTTAAGCTTGTTTAAAAGTCTCCCTGTGGAACGAACCGGACTTACTAAAAACTACACTACTGTACGATTAGGTACACTACCTATAAGTGTTGTAGCAAGGTTTAGGTATATCCATTCTATAAATAAATAAATATCTTGTGTATAATTATATCGTATTTAATAGTATTTCGTTGTAAAAATTAATACTATTTCCTAGTACACCTCGCACACATCAAGTATTTTTGGCGCCGCTGCCGGGGACAGCTAATACGCGAAAGCGCAAGGCTATAAAAAAAAAGATTTTTTTTATTATTAAGTTCTTTGTATAAACATTTACGTTTTAAATTTTAAAATACAAAAATATAAAAAGAAAAACAAAATATTTATATATTTTTAATAGTTTGTTATATATATATATAAAATTATAAAGTTCCTTTGTTTTTATTTTAATTTTTAAAATACAAGTTTTTATTTATTTATATCATTATTTATTAAAACAGAAAAAAAATATATAAAATAAAATTACTCGACCCGATCACTGTAGCAGCCCAAACCGTGGCCCGAAACCCTAGCTCATGCGATCGCATGAGCCCGAAGGCAAAAATTCATGCGATCGCATGAGTGTACCTGACACGCCAGAGTTAACTAGTTCAGCAATTATTACGTAATTATTATTATTATTATAATTAAAACCCTAATTAGGGTTATATTTAATATTAATTTAGTTTAGTTTTTAGTATTTAATTTATATATTTAGTTTATTTAGTTTTAATAAATTATAAAATTAATAGTTTTATAAAATAAATAATATAAAAATAATATTTTTATAAAAATTGTACTTTTTACAATTTTAAGATTATTTTTATATTTTGTAACTTTTAATTTATTTTAGCGTAATATTTGTATTTTTCGCTCGTATTTAGTTTTAAGTCATAGTTTTTGCCATAGTTATTTTTATTTCTAGATTTTTAGGCTTTGCCGTAAAATCCCTTAAGTGCTTTTTCTTTAGACTAAGATTTAGGTGCTTTAGAATTTTGCGACGCCGTTTTATATATTTTAGTACCATTTTAAGTTATTGCCATTTGGGATATAGTTTTTCTTTTAAGCTTTAATATTTTTAGACGCAACTTTTAATTCTTAGTTTTTAGTTCCTTTTTAAGTTTCGACGCGCTACGTTCTTTTTATTTTTCGACCTTTTATTTTTCGACGTTTTTCGACGCGCAATCTTTTTCTTTCTTATTTCTCGACGCTCTAGTTTATAGGACATAGAATTTTTTTTCTATTTCTTCTATAAAATTTCAAAACGAAAAATTATTTTAAGTGGTTAAATTGATAGACATCCATTTTCTGCTTCGTAGTAATAGTTGGATTTGTTAGTGGCTGAGTTGTGAGCTTCCGATTTAAAGGGTTCTGGCTCCCTGCTGCATCTATTGGCTATTCGAAACGTGGGCAAAAGCAGAAAAGTCTATTAATTAGATAACTTATATAATTTTTCTTTCTTTTATAACTAATAGGATATTCAGTGAATGCACCGAGCAAAACGTTCACCACCTTTTATACGTTCACCACCTGTAACTCGATCAAGACATCTAGCAAATATTGTCGCCGTTGATTTTTCTTTAGAATCGTCATCCAGTCGACCAAGTACTCCAATTCAAATTTCATAGTCCATTTTTTGAACCTGACCTCACAATTGAGAATCCGGAGAATATTCAAGAACAATTCATAGATCCTGAACCATTAATCTTTCCTCCAGAACCACCAATCATTCAAACAGAGATTGTCGAGGAACCAACCATTAAATCAGAATCCTTTAGTGATTCAGATTCAACAAATTCAATCATGGAGAATCTGGAACCTCTAAGTATGAAAGACCGAATGAGAGCTAAACGCACTGGCCAAGGTCACGCAATTACTCAACCAGACATTAATGCACCAGATTATGAAATCAAAGGACAAATTCTACACATGGTAACTAATCAATGCCAATTTAGTGGTGCGCCGAAGGAAGATCCAAATGAACATCTTCATACATTTAATAGGATCTGTACACTATTTAAAATCCGAGAAGTGGAGGATGAACAGATATATCTCATGTTATTTCCCTGGACTTTAAAGGGAAAAGCCAAAGATTGGTTAGAATCGTTACCTGAAGGGGCGATTGATACATGGGACGTTTTAGTTGAAAAATTTCTTAAACAATTCTTTCCGGCATCTAAAGCCGTGAGACTTCAAGGAGAAATTGTTACGTTCACACAAAAACCAAATGAAACTCTATACGAAGCGTGGACAAGATTTGGAAAGTTATTAAGAGAATGTCCGCAACATGGTTTAGATACTTGTCAAATAGTACAAATATTCTACCAAGGATGCGACTTCACTACAAGGAAAGACATCGATATAGCAGCTGGTGGTTCCATTATGAAGAAAACCGCAACTGATGCTTACAAAATTATTGATAACACTGCTTCCCACTCACATGAGTGGCACCAAGAAAAAGATATCGTTAGATCATCTAAAGCAGCTAGAGCCGATTCTAGCCATGATTTCGATTCCATTTCTGCAAAGATAGATGCTGTCGAGAGACGAATGGAAAAGATGACTAAAGATATTCACTCAATACGAATTAGTTGTCAGCAGTGTGGAGGACCACATTTGACAAAAGATTGTCTCAGTATTGAACTAACAATGGAACAAAGAGAGAATGTTTCATACATAAACCAAAGGCATGGAAATAATTATCAGAATAATTATCAACCGCCAAGACCAATTTACAATCAAAACCAGAATTATAACCGAAATGTTCCATACAACAACCAACAAGGTCCTAGTAATCAACAAGTATCCAATAATATTTACAATCAGCAAAGACCTATTTTTCAAAATAAACCACCACAAACCGATGATAAAAAGCCAAATTTAGAAGATATGATGTCAAAGCTAGTTGAATCTCAAACTCAGTTTTTCACATCTCAGAAACAAACCAATGAACAAAATGCTCAAGCATTTAGAAATCAACAAGCTTTTATTCAAAATCTGGAACAAGAAGTAAGTAACCTAGCAAGATTGATAGGTGAAAGAAAACCGGGAAGTTTACCTAGCGATACTAATGCTAACCCCCGGAATGAAACAGCTAAAGCCATTACCACAAGAAGTGATATTACACTTAAACCACCTGAAATACCTGTAATTTCTGATGAAGCTATTCCTACTCCACAAGAACCACAACCTGAGCAAAATAAGGAAACAGAACAGGTAGTTGAAAAGGTTAATGAAGATAACACAGTTAAGGCTAAACCTTATGTTAAACCATACCAACCACCACTTCCTTACCCGAGTAAAATGAGAAAAGAGAGACTTGAAGCCGAGCAATCCAAATTCTTGGATATGTTTAAACAAACAAATGTAAATCTTCCTTTCATTGATGTGATTTCAGGAATGCCTAGATATGCTAAATTCTTGAAAGATCTAATCACTAATAGAAAGAAAATGGAGGAACTCTTGGCTGTTACTATGAATGCTAATTGTTCTGCAGTGTTGTTGAATAAGATACCATAAAAATTATCAGATCCAGAAAGTTTCACAATTCCATGTTTTCTGGGTAGTCTTAGTTTAATAGAAGCATTGGCAGACTTAGGTGCTAGTATAAATCTAATGCCGTATTCATTATACGCTAAACTAGACCTTGGAGAATTGAAACCAACACGAATAAGTATACAACTAGCCGATCGATCAGTAAAATATCCCAGAGGGATAATTGAGAACATGCTAGTTAAAGTTGGTACTTTAGTATTTCCAGTAGATTTTGTTATTCTGGACATGGAAGAAGATTCTCGAGTTCCTCTCATATTAGGAAGACCATTCTTAAACACGGCCAAAGCAATAATAGACGTATTTGGTAAGAAACTGACCCTAAGTATAGAGGACGAGAGTGTTACCTTTTTAGTTGATAGAGCCATGCAACAACCGCAATCTGCAGATGATACATGTTATTATATTCAAACTAGAGATTCACATGCAGAATTGTTAGAAGAATTTCCAGAATTACAAGGAACAGGAGAATGTTCTTTAAGAGAAGGAACTGAACAAATTGATGAAGCTAAAATGTTAGCTACACTTATGGCTAATGGATATGAACCAACAACAGAAGAAATTCAAATGCTAAAAGAGGAAGACAGATATCGATATAAATCATCGATAGAAGAACCACCGACATTAGAGTTAAAGCCACTTCCAAACCATTTGGAATATGCTTATTTACATGGTGAGTCTGAATTACCTGTAATAATATCGTCTTCTCTTACTGAAAATGAAAAATCTCAACTCATTTCTGTGCTAAAAGCTCATAAACCAGCCATTGCATGGAAAATTCATGATATTAAAGGAATAAGTCCTTCGTATTGCACACATAAAATCCTTATGGAAGAAGGTCATAAAACGTATGTGCAATACCAACGAAGACTAAATCCTAATATGCAAGATGTTGTTAAGAAACAAATTATTAAACTGCTTGATGCAGGTTTAATTTATCCAATTTCTGATAGTCCATAGGTAAGCCCAGTTCAATGCGTACCTAAGAAGGGTGGCATGACTGTCATCATAAATGAGAAAAATGAGCTTATTCCTACTAGGACTATAACAGGATGGCTTATTTGTATAGATTATAGAAAATTAAATGACACCACCAGAAAAGATCACTTTCCCTTACCTTTCATTGATCAAATGTTGGAAAGATTAGCCGGAAATAGTTACTATTGTTTTCTTGATGGTTTTTTCGGATATTTTCAAATTCCAATAGCACCTGAGGATCAAGAGAAAACCACATTCACATGCCCTTATGGTACTTTTGCTTACAAACGCATGCCATTTGGACTTTGCAACGCCCCTGCAACCTTTCAAAGGTGCATGATGGCGATTTTTCACGACATGATAGAAGAATGCATGGAAGTTTTCATGGATGACTTTTTAGTCTTCGGTGATACTTTTGAAACATGTCTTGTTAATCTTGAACGAATGCTTATTAAGTGCGAACAATCAAATCTAGTACTTAATTGGGAGAAATGCCATTTCATGGTTAAAGAAGGCATCGTTCTTGGTCATAAAATTTTAAAGGAAGGAATTGAAGTGGATAGAGCTAAAGTAGATGTAATTGCTAAACTTCCACATCCCACCAATGTTAGAGGAGTTAGGAGTTTTCCAGGGCATGCCGGTTTTTACCGACGTTTCATAAAAGATTTTTCTAAAATTGCCACTCCTATGAATAAACTCCTAGAAAAGGATGCTCCATTCATCTTTTCAGATGAATGCATCAAATCTTTTAATATTCTTAAAGAAAAACTCACTAATGCGCCAATTATGATAACTCCAAATTGGAATCTACCGTTTGAACTAATGTGCGATGCAAGTGATTTTGCAATGGGAGCCGTTTTAGGACAAAGGATTGAAAAACGATTTCAACCTATATATTATGCTGGTAAGACGTTACAAGGAGTACAAACGAATTGCACAACTACTTAAAAAGAACTCCTGGCTATTGTCTTTGCTTTTGACAAATTTCGTTCATATCTCGTTCTAGCAAAAACGGTGGTCTATACCGACCATTCTGCTCTTAGATACCTTTTCTCGAAACAAGATGCCAAACCAAGATTAATCCATTGTATCTTACTCTTACAAGAGTTCAATATTGAAATCCGAGATAAAAAGGGAGCAAAAAATCTCGCCGCTGATCATCTTTCTCGTCTTGAAAATCCTGAATTAGAAGTTATAAATGAATCGGCCATACAAGACAACTTTCCTGATGAATATCTATTGAAGATAGATTGTAATGAAATTCCATGGTTTGCAGACTATACAAACTACTTAGCATGTGGATTCCTTGAAAAAGGATTATCGTACCAAAAATGAAAGAAATTCTTTAGTGATATAAAACACTATTTCTGGGAAGATCCACATTTGTTTAAAAGTTGTCCCGATGGAATAATACGCCGATGTGTATTCGGAGATAAATCTAGTAAAATATTAAACCATTGTCACACAGGACCAACAGGAGGGCATTATGGGCCTCAACTTACAGCAAGAAAAGTTTACGATGCTGGATTCTATTGGCCTACAATTTTCAAAGACGCACACCTTCTTTGCAAATTCTGTGATGCTTGTCAAAGGACCGGAAAAATAAGTTAACGTGATGAAATACCAAAAAATGTCATTCAAGTATGTGAAGTATTTGACATTTAGGGTATTGACTTTATGGGTCCATTTCCAAAATCTCATAATAATCTCTACATTCTAATTGCCATTGATTATGTATCTAAATGGGCGGAAGCACAAGCTCTCCCAACTAACGATGCATGAGTTGTAGTCAACTTTTTAAAACGTCTTTTTGCTAGGTTTGGAACACCGAAAGCTTTAATAAGTGATCGAGGTACTCATTTCTGTAATAATTAACTTGAGAAAGTTCTCAAAAGATATGGAGTAACTCATAAAATCTCCACTGCATATCATCCACAAACAAGTGGACAAGTTGAAAATACCAACCGAGCTTTAAAACGTATTCTAGAGAAAACCGTAGGATCAAATCCGAAGGAATGGTCCATAAAATTGGAGGATGCACTCTGGGCTTTTAGAACAGCCTACAAAACTCCAATTGGTACCACACCTTTTAAACTCGTTTACGAAAAAGCATGTCATCTTCCAGTAGAAATTGAACACAAAGTATTTTGAGCTTTGAAGACATGTAATCTGGATTTACATGAAGCCGGACGTCTACTATTAAGTCAAATAAATGAATTAGAAGAATTAAGACAAGAAGCATATGAAAATTCGTTAATCTATAAGGAAAGAACGAAGAAATGGCATGATAAAAGAATCAGAAGTTCAAAAGAATTTAAAGAAGGAGATAGAGTTCTTCTTTTCAATTCACGATTCAAGCTATTTTCTGGAAAATTGAAATCAAGATGGTCTGGACCATTCATAGTTAAAAGAGTTTTCCCATACGGAACAGTAGAGTTAATAAATTCAAATGGGATTGAATTTAAAGTTAATGGTCACAGAGTTAAACATTACATACATGATCCGATGAAAGTTGACAACGAAGTTAATCACAATTTCAACACCACAGCTAACTAAGTGTGGGGAGAATCAAATCTTTTTAGGGTAATATGTATTTCTGTTAGAGTTAGATTTTCTGTTTTCGTGTAGTTCTCGAAAATGGAATTCGAATGGTCTTTCCCTAGCAGACCCTAAAGAACTAGTCTTCTCCCCCCATTCTGAATTTTTATTTTTTTAGGTTTTACGAGATGAAGACTTCCTGTGAACTAAAACATGCTCTAATGCTACACGCTTTGATCACTAAACATAATAATGACACCCTTCCATGTGAATTGGTATCATTAATCAGAGGTAAATTGGACGGAGTAAGAAAAGAATCCAGGAACAAAAATAATAAGTTACAGTTTGGTAAAGGAAAATCAAAATCCGCAGCGAAAAGAAGAGCACGACACCTTGAAAGATGTCACAAATGCGGAAAATGGTCACACGAAGGAAAATGCTCAACGAATCAGACATATTCCAATACTGAATTCGTTACTTTATGCAGAGATGGACCGTTCATATGTTTCGAAGAAAAAACATTGAATGCTCGAGGTTACGCCTATGTAGCTATGGAAAACCAATTAGTCCGACTATCTTATGAGTGGGCTAAAACAGGTCACTGAGAATTCTATCTCACAGGTAAGTATGTACAGTTTTCATTGCTTTTAACCTTTTGATAATAAACGCTAAATTGTTCGCTATAAAGTATTAAATTGGTATTCAATAAAATTAGGTTTTGCGACCGAAATTATTGATATCATACAAAAAATTTATTACATCACTGCGAAATTTACCGTTTATTCTTAAGGTATAAATATCTTTAATCAATCAACCCAAAATATTTCAAAAATTCGTCATGAGTTAAACTAGGTTATGGAACCGAAATTACTTTACCGAAAAGAGGGGCGTATATTTTTGATAATATTTGATTGATTAAAGTGGGATAAAAGACCAAAAAGATTTTTAATTTTATTTTTACTTTGTTTATTAATATATAAATATTAAATTATTATTGTAAACTTTTTAAATCAATATATTTAAGTTTGTAAATATTTGAAAAATTAATATTTTTAATATAAGTTTCAATGTATAAAAACCAAAATATAATAAAAGTTTGGTGTGAATTTTCAATTTTATTAATATAAATTTTTAATTTTATGCATTTTAAATTTAAGTTTGGGGTGTGTTTGGGTGACGAGCTTGTTGGAGCTTATGGGAGCTTATAGGAGCTTGATCTTATGATTTTAATAAGCTCCAAGTCATAAGCTTCGTTTGGTAGAGAAAAAAAGTAGAGCTTATGAAAATCATAAGCTCTGAAAAAATAAGCTACTTTTAGTAGCTTATGAAAAAAAGTAGAGCTTATGAACTGAAAAATAAGCTCCAGCTAGTTTACCAAACACTTATAAAAAATAATAAGCTCCAGCTACCAGCTTAAAAAATAAGCTCCAGCTCCAGCTCTATCTCATAAGCTCCAGCTCCAGCTACAAGCTCCAGCTCCAGCTACTTTCATCCAAACACACCCTTGGTGTGAATTTAAAAACAAAAATTTACTTTATTTCGTTAAGTTAAAAATATGATTTTTAAAATTCGTCGTGAGTTGAAAACTAGGTCGTTAAACCAAAATTGCTTTACCCGAGGGCGGGACGAGAAATTTTATTATCATTATTTTTAATCTTATTGAATTAAAGTATGCCAAAAACATTAAAAAAAAAAACTAAAAATCTTTGCTTTTAAACGCCAATATGTTTGGAAACTTTGGTAAAATTTAATCATTTTTCTACGCTAATCACCCTCAATAATTTAAATTGTTACTGATTTCTTGCAAATGAGGGCATTTCAAGATCTTAAGTGTGGGAAGGAGTTAAATTCTTTCGAATTTTTAAAATTTTTGACTTATACACTTGGTTACCATTAAAAATACTAGTAACGCAGTAGTTGTATTAGAATCTAGTGCTCTCTGATAATAGAGAACCGTCCTAGTCTTATATACTGACTACCCAATTCTAGTAAAATTTTCAAAATTTTCAATTAAATGAATTCAAAATCATGTTTATACATATTTATGAACGATAAAACTAGGTGTTAATACTGAAATTATTGTTACCTCGGAAAGGACATAAATTGAGAAACAAACTAAAATGTTAGAATTCATTTAAAATGGAATAGAGGACAATAAAAAGGAAAATAAAAGCCAAGTATGGGAAAAATTATCAAGTTTTTTAAAACATATATCACATATTTTGTACAAAGATACTTTTGTTTTGGACAAAATTAACCATTTTACCCGATTTATTTTAATACTTTTAAAAGAAAGATGGATCTACACGATGAATCAATTCCATCATTAAAAGGAAGTAAAGTATTCCGAAAAAAGACACGCGCTTCTTGATTTAGGTCATGAAGTTGTCGTCCAGACCAGCTGTAGGTTGACGAAAAATCTAGAAAAGTCATCACGAAAATCAGCAGGAAATCCACGGACCTCAGCATCAAACAGGGTCGCCAAGTGGTTAGACTTATCCTAACCATGAGAGGATCTGTCTCGTAAAATGGGGAGGACGCCGTGCAAATTAGCTGGATAAGACTAATGAACCAGATTCTCAGAAAGGATAATCTCCTTAAAAAATCAAAAATCAGCTTTTAAGCCTGATATTACTCAATCCTAGAGATTGACCTTAAATATTGAGAATTACAAACTCATGGAATTTGATGATATCTAAACTCGAGCTTGAACGAGAAAATATTTTGATCAAAACTACAAACCGATTTGTTTTCTGAAAATCCATTTTCAATGCGTTCATTATCATTGAACATAAAATCCTAAGAATTCACCTGGAATTCATTAGGTCACCTGAACCAAATCGGGTGTCAACCGTAAGAACGGTGGTTGCATAGCATGGTCAAAGACATGACCTTGTGCCAGACTGAAAAAAAACTATAGGGTGAGCTTTACTATTGCTCCTACAAAGGATAGTAATTGCATCCGACACGTTATAAACCATAATTAAAAGCATGTCAGGGGACAATGCCTTAACAGTTGCTTGTTCAACGCTTTCCTTTACAACCGGACGGTAGTTTACCGAAAGGTAATATACGGAGCAAGTATACTGGACGTGTTGCTTTCCCAATACAAGGTTAGCAAGTGGGTGACACAAAACCGCAAGTTTTGAGCTAAAGTTTTCAAATCTGAAACCTACCAAACCCACAAAAACAATTTGCAAACACCGGTGAAGGGTTATTCTGGAAAACTTATCTAGGGTAAAAGCTAGATTAAATTTTCAAAAGATCAAATATTTTCATAAAGATTCAATTTCCTTAAAGGATCTAAATTTTTATAGTCATGTGGGACTGTAAACCACAACGTTACTACCATTGTTTATACCGCCGTATAGAAATCACTGATGTACAAAGTGTGAAGAATAAAGAAGTGATTCTAGTATTTTTATTTCAAGACTATATTGCTTGAGGACAAGCAACGCTCAAGTGTGGGAATATTTGATAATGCTAAAAACGAACATATATTTCATAGCATTACCCCTCAAGAAAGACAAGCTTTTAGTTGCAATTGTTCTATTTACAAGTGATATTCATTTAAATAATAAAAGGTGAAGGCAAAAGACAGATTCGACGAATTGAAGACTCAAACGACCAAAAAGCTCAAAAGTACAAAGTACAATCAAAGTGGTTCAAATTATTGATGAGAAACGTCTCAAAATTACAAGAGTACAAGACGCTAAACGCAAAATACAAGATATTAAATTGTACGAAAGGACGTTCAAAAATCCGGAACCGGGACCAAAGTCAACTCTCAACGCTCAACGCAACGGACTAAAAATTATAAGTCAACTATGCACATAAATATAATATAATATTTAAATAATTCTTAAAATTATTTATATATTATATTTATTTATAAAAACCGTCGGCAGAAGAAACAAGCTCATGTGAGCTGGAAAAGCAGGCCATGCGATCGCATGGCCTGGCAGTTATAAAGCCATGCGATCGCATGGTGAATAGTACCAGGCCACATTCCTATAAAAGCATGCTCTGGTCGACTGATATATCCATCCATCTCTCTATCTATAAACGTATATATATATATATATATATATATATATATATATATATATATATATATATATATATATATTTTAATTTTAATTTTAATTTTAATTTCTAATAATAAGGGTATGTTAGCGAATGTTGTAAGGGTGTAAGTCGAAATTCTGTCCGTGTAACGCTACGCTATTTTTAATCACTGTAAGTTATGGTTAATGTTATTTTTAAATTAATGTCTCGTAGCTAAGTTATTATTATGCTTATTTAATGCCGAAGTAATCATGATGTTGGTCTAAATATTAAAATTGGGTAATTGGGCTTTGGACCATAATTGGTGTTTGGACAAAAGAACGACACTTGTGGAAATTAGACTATGGGCTATTAATGGGTTTTATATTAACTAAATGATATCTCGTTGATTTAATATATAGACTTATAATTTGACGTATTTATATATAACCACATACGCTTGACTGGGTACTGTGGGCGGGATATCTATAAATACCAATAATTGTTCATTTTACCGGACACGGAACTGGATTAATAGTTAATAGACTTGTTGAAACATGGGTGGATTACATTCAAGGGTAATTGGTGTAATTGTTAACAAAGTAGTAAAACCTTGGTCTACACGCAGTCGATAACCTGGTGTATTCATTAAACAAAGTATTAAGACCTTGTTACAATTTGAATCCCCAATTAGTTGGAATATTTGACTTCGGAAATAAGAATAATTTGACGAAGACTTTCGCACTTTATGATTATGACTGATGGACTATTATGGACAAATCCGTATGGACATATTGAATAATCCAGGACAAAGGACAATTAACCCATGGGAATAAACTAAAATCAACACGTCAAACATCATGATTACGGAAGTTTAAATAAGCATAATTCCTTTATTTTCATATTTAATTGCACTTTTAATTATCGCACTTTTATTTATTGTCATTTTATTTAATTGCATTTTTAATTATCGTACTCTTTAATTATCGCAATTTTATTTTATCGCACTTTATTTATCGCAATTTCATTATCGTTATTTACTTTACATTTTAAATTAAGTCTTTTATATAATTAATATTTTACATTAGGTTTTAACTGCGACTAAAGTTTTAAAATCGACAAACCGGTCATTAAATTGTAAAAATCCCCTTTTATAATAATAATATTACTTATATATTTTTGTATTTTTACAAATATAGTTTTTAAAAATATAGCGTTAAGCTTGTTTAAAAGTCTCCCTGTGGAACGAACCGGACTTACTAAAAACTACACTACTGTACAATTAGGTACACTGCCTATAAGTGTTGTAGCAAGGTTTAGGTATATCCATTCTATAAATAAATAAATATCTTGTATAAAATTGTATCGTATTTAATAGTATTTCGTTGTAAAAATTAAAACTATTTCCTAGTACCTCGCACACATCAATCATCATCGAGTAATATAGACAAAACAATTTGATTTTGTGAAGAGTACGAGCGAAGCTATCATAAAAGAGTGAAATGAGTAAATGTAGGTTCGTCTTAACCGGCGACGTAGTCACAGTTGATTTCCGGAATTCAATGGATTTTGAGAAAATCTTCGTAATAAGATTTGTTCTTCGATAATTAATGAAATTAGGATCCGCTTTGATTAAATGCGATAATCTGTTTTGATTGCTTTGTCGGATATTTTACTATATATCCACCCCCTTCGTTTCCTTATTTCCACAACTCACACCTTCTATTCTTTCTCCCTCAATTTATACTTTAATGCATTTGTCAATATGTTCTATCCAGTTCTGATTCTTGATATACTCCTAACCTTCATATCTGTCATTCTTCTTTTTCATCTGCCGCCGGAAGAATCTATTCATTTCTACTATACTCTTGGTTTTATAGTGTTTTTAGTCCTCCCGTGTCTTTATATTGCTATATGCATCAATATATATGGTTTGTAATTTCTGGGTCGTTGTTGGGCTTTATATCTTCCCTTATATTTCGATGTCTCTGCTCCTGTCTTTCTGTAACTTTTGACATCTACGATTAATGTCTCTCCTATTTGCTGCGATTTATACTCCCATTTCTATTTCGGAGATTCATGCTTTTGTTTTCTCTTCGCAAGTAATGGTCCAGAATTCGTAGGTATGAAGTTTCGAATGAACATGGCTAATGTTCTAAGAGATTGTAATGGCACAATCTTGATTGGTTAAAATACCAGAATTCAAGAGGAAAGATTGGACTATCAAGAAATTATGTTCTTGATATGTTTATATATTAGATAGAATGTAAGAGTCGTGTAACATGGCATATGATGATGATATGGTCTGTGAATTATCACATTCTATTTAGAAACTCAGCATGACTTACGGTAATATAATCACGTTGATCAAGTGTCATTATATTATACTAACTCATGCATCAATTTCCAACACTACTTTAAAACATTCATAATTTCAACTCGAAGGTTTACAGAATATAGAAACTAAACAGTTTCCTTTATGATGTAATACAGATAACGCGAAGGGATAAATGATTTCAGATAAGAATAGTTATGAAAATACCTTCAGAAATATCGAGGATATTTATAATAAAAGATACGATGATATCTTAGAATTTCTAATATCGATGGATGATGAAGAAGATTTTTTCGTAAAAGTGTAGAGTCAGGAGCAAGGTATTCGTTAATGACTTCAGCAGATACTGAATCATTTAGATTCTTTGAAGACAGGTTTAGTCTTTGTGATTTATCTACAGCCTTCTTCATAGTTTGCTCAATTCATTTTTTAGTATCAAAACTTTTGAGCTTTTTTGACACTCCATTCTTTATCATCAAATTTTTGACTGTTAAGGCAGTCTTCAGTTTTCACTGCTTCATCAGCTTTTTTTCAAAGCTCAGAAAACTGATTCATAGGCTAAAACGCTTTTCAGGAATTCAGAATTGAAGATCATCATTCTAGGAGATAAAGGTTATATGTATATAACTATTGATATAGAAACCCTGCGAGATTCGAAATACTGATTACTGATTCTCGGTAATTGGTATGGTAATTCTCGTTACAAGATGCGGATAAGTATATGATAGGGTTTCGGTGTATATAATAATTTTTCAAAAAATCAAAGATCAATCAGGTTGTTGGTAAGTTTACTGCTAATGTGGCGGAATATAAAAGGTTCCCCGGTAACGATGGCAAAAGGCAATGTATATATATCGAGGTTATAATAAGGCTAGTCCGACTAAAAAGTAGAAGTTGACTTGCCGAAGCTGTGACAAAACTAGCTACTTTGAAAAGGAATTGCAATGTTATTTTCGGTAATAACAATGCCAAAGGAGCTAGCACAGATACGTGTTAAACATTTTCTCAGGTTCTGAGTGTGTTTAGGTGCATGAATATATGCATCAATCTTTTCTTCTGTAGATGAAGTGCGGTTGGTTCATCCTCTTAATTGAGGTGTTTTCAAGAATCATGAAAGGTTTGAACGCAGATTGTAATCGTCGAGATACAAATGAGGTTTAAGATGAAATCAAGTGGCAAACTTGAAGAATTGTTTAGTTTCATATGTTATAATCAATATTTTAATTCATTTTAATTGTCCAAGGTTAGTAGTCCACAATTAATAGTTCAACAATTCATACATAGTTTAATATATAATATTTGAATTAATTAATACGTGTCGTGACCCATTATATACATGTCTCAGACTCGATCACAACTCAAAGTATATATATATTATTTAGAATCAACCTCAACCCTGTATAGCTAACTCGAGCATTATTGCATATAGAGTGTCTATGGTTATTCCAAATAATATATAAAGATGCGTCGATATGATATGTCAAAACCTTGTATACGTGTCCCGATATTTAAAGTGCGTAAAATAAATAACAGAAATTACATGAGGATAAATAAAATTGCGATAATTAAAATTGAGATAAATAAATTGCGATAAATAAAATGTAATAAGGAATTAACAGTTAGCTAGGAACAGTTAGCTAGGATTTCGTTAGCGTGATTCTTAACAAAATTTCTCATAGTTAATTTGTTTGTATCTAACAAATTTTATTTTGTCCAATGTTTTCTTCATTATGCCACTTATTGAATTCTGATAGGTTAAAATTCAGATATGAAATTGAATGAAAATGGTTATTCTGTGGTGAATGAATTCGTATATCTGTGGATGTAAGTAGGATAGTAAATGACTGTTGAATCAGATTCAAAGAATGTACAGTGTAACTTATTAATGTGAAATCTAAATATTCCTCGGGTATTACCTACCCGTTAAAATATTTTTACCATTAACAGTTTGTACAAAAGAATTTTTAATTACAATCTTTATGAAAATATACCTACATATATATTTTCTTCAGATGTAATCATGGATTTAATGAGTCAATATGATATTAGACTCATTTGATTTACCGTTAGAACAAGAATATATAATATCTAAAACATTAGAGATTACATAATCGCCATGTCGAACGAAGATAAATGATGTAGAACGTCATGTAGAATGATGATTATGCTCGAGGTACATATTGTGATGTTGAGGCATGTGTTGTTGATGGTACGGGTGCTGTAATGGTTCTGTTGGCGTTGCTGATGTTGTTGAAGCTGGTAAGTTTTGCACCATATTCTCTAAAGCTATTACTCGAGCACGAAGTTAGTTGACATCTTGTATTACTCCGGGATGATTGTCGATTCGGACGAGCGGATGAATAAGATTCAGAATTTGAGATAGTATATAATCATGGCGAGATATTCAGGAAATGAGGGTGAAAATGGTGTTTCGAATTGGTTTGCCGGTGAGTGCTTCAGGTTCATCGCCAAGAGAAATTTGGTTGATGTAAAGTATCGCATTCTTCTCGTCTCCATTGATTAAGTCGACTACGAACTCATTAGATGAATTAGGGATGGCTGATTTGGTTGATTCATTCTGGTGACGCTGCTTTCGGAGCTCGAGTGAAACTCCATATCGGAATCCGAGGGACTTGAACTAGTGGCGATTTCCATTTCGTACGATTGAATAAAGGATTTTTCGGTATGAAATGAATTTCGGATATTGAATGGTATTCTAATTACATAGAATATCTATATATCTAGAACAAAAGATTTCGTAGATTACGGAGGAATTTACGGAATATATCAGGAAAAGTTTATAGTAACAGATATGCAAAGATATGGATTAGCAAATACGCTAAGATATGAATTTTTGTCTATACACTATTCATACAATCAATGAAGTAAGATATGTCTAGACTAAGAATGATAAGCATGTAATTTCCGACAGGATATGATAAGCAAAACGTTTTGACATGCAGCTAAGGTCGAAGTTCAGACTTACTAATGCATCCTAACAACTATCAGTTAGACACACTAATGCAAGACCTGGTTCGCTAAGACCACCGCTCTGATACCAACTGAAATGCCCCATTCATACCGATTATAAACGATTCACAATAGTTGATTTCATTGCGAGGTACTTGACCTTTATATGATACATTTTACAAACATTGTATTCGTTTTTAAAAGACAAACTTCCATTACATCGAAAGTTGATAGATATGCATATCCTTTCATAATATATCTAAACTATGAATGACTTAATATTGATCTTGATGAACTCAATGATTCGAATGCAACGTCTTTTGAAATATGTCATGAATGACTCCAAGTAATATCTCTAAAATGAGCAAATGCACAGCGGAAGATTTCTTTCATACCTGAGAATAAACATGCTTTAAAGTGTCAACCAAAAGGCTGGTGAGTTCATTAGTTTATCATAAACAATCATTTCCATTAATTTAATAGACCACAAGATTTCATTTTTGTTTCAAGGCGCAGGTCTGCTCACTGCTATAAAATTCATTCATATGGATTGAACACCTGATAATCGACATTTACAAGATGCATATAGAATATCCCCATCATTCCGGGACTCCTTCGGACATGATAAATTTTGAAGTACTAAAGCATCCGCGACAACGGATGGGGTTTGTTAGGCCCAATAGATCTATCTTTAGGATTCGCGTCAATTAGGGACTCGGTTCCCTAATTCTTAGATTACTTGGCTAAAAGGGGCATATTCGGCTTCGATCCATTCAACCATATAATTTAGTTTCGATTACTTGTGTCTATTTCATAAAACAGTTATAAAAACAGCGCATGTATTCTCAGTCCCAAAAATATATATTGCAAAAGCATTTAAAAAGGGAGCAAATGAAACTCACAATACTGTATTTTGTAGTAAAAATACATATGACGACATTGAACAATGCAGGGTTGGCCTCGGATTCACGAACCTATATCATTTATATATATATATATATATTAATACCTATAATCGTAATTGAACAAATTCATATATTATAAGTAATATTATATATATTTAATTTGTGTATATACATTTATAATGACTAATATTATATTTATATAGTTATATTAACATATATTTGGTTAATATTATATTAAAAATACTTAATTTGTTATATATGAATATCTATATAAAATGTTAATGTGATTAATACTTACTTATATGTAATGTTACTAATGTATATTTTTTATATACGAAATGTTTATTTGGTAACATAATATCAATAATAGTAATAAAAGTTGTTTTTGATTATAATGATAATACTACTAATAATAATAACTATAAAAATAATGATTCTATAAATAATAATAATAATAATACTAATATTTATTTTAATATCTATAATGATAATAATACTACTAATAATAAAACTAGTACTTATGATATTAAAAAAATAATAATGATAGTAATAATAATAATAATAATAATAATAATAATAATATATATTAATAATAACAACAATAATAATAATGGTAATAGTAATACTACCTCAAAGGAGTAGTCCTAAAAAAATACCCAAGTCCGGGTTTGAACCCGCGACATCCAGCTAACCCGAAAACTCCCCTAACCACTACTCCATTTACCATTTTCTATTTTAATCACCTCCCTAAATTCTTTTAACCCTGATATGTTTCCATTTTCATAACCCAAACATTATCATCTCATTAATTTCATCATTCTTTTAAATCATGTATCATCTATGATCACCATCTTTTATTAATCACGCATCATCATCATAACATATCCTTATCATCATCATACCAATATCATAATCTTAATCTAATTATAATCACAATCACTCTCGTTCATCACAACATATATCATGCTTTTGGCCCAAATAATCCATTTTAACAGGAGTCCAATGGAAGAAAGGTACACGGCCCAACTTGACAATAAAATTATCGGCCCAACTAAGTATGATCATGGCAGTCCATTAGTAACCCAATTCATTTGCACAGATAGTTTTAGGATTAGTAACTAGTGCGTGGAATTCGTAATCCAATAATACCCGTCCCCATCTTGACCCCATTAACGACATTATTAAATTCTAACTTGTTCATCATCATTATCTTTAAGTTCTATCCACATGTAACATAAATACTACGAGTATAATGATAGTGCTCGATTAAACCAGGAAACATTTACAGCAATAATCGAGGGTCGTTGGCATTGATGGTGTTCGAGGGTGAGGTTGATGATGGTCTGAAACAGTAAGCGAGCAGGTGGTTTAATTTAGTACACGATCAAAGCATAAGAACAATAAATAATTTGGTGTTGGATGTTTGTTTCGAAGTATAAATATGGTGTGTGTGTGTGTGTGGCTTTGGTCTGATACAGAATTAGTGATGAGGTTGTTGATCGAGGTAAAAACATAAGACGGGCACGAGTAGTAAATTGAAGAATAAAGAAGCAAACTCTTTTATGAAAAGGTGACGTTGGTTATTGTTGAAGAAGTCAGTCATATGCGTTTTCGTAGCAAAATGATGGAACCTTTTATAGCTACTGTAACATTGACGTGTATAACATGATGGTTGTTCAATGATCCACAAGCAAGAAAAGGAATTCGTGAATTTAACATATTATCTAGACGATCAAGTCTAGGAAGCATGGGTTCTTCAATTGTTGTTGTCGCCATTATTGATTTATTGTACTAAAAATTTTTCTTCTAAAAGTTGTGGTCCTAACTTTTGTTTAAAGTAGTGGGTGTGGGTGAAGTGGGGTTAATTACTTTAGTATATGTCGACCAAAAAGGAAATAAAAAAAAAGGCTGGTAGTTCAATTCATCCTCTTTAATATCTATCAAATGGGTTTTAGTTTATTAAAATAAACTAACAGAAGTTTCGGGTGACTCACGATAATGGTATTGGTGTTTTCAATTCAATGCAGGAACATAAACATAACAGCGACAGCTTGTTCGTTTGGAAGGGCAGCAGCTTTAAAACAGTTTATGGATGGCATTTTTCAAATAAAAGTAATAACAAGTAAGTGTAACAATAGCATGACAAAGTTGATGATGGGTTTAAGGTGGTGGTTGTTGATTCACGAAGAGGAAATCAAAAACAGTAAATGGTGCTCGAATAATGTCGTGAATGTTGGTGGTTGATGGTTGAAGAGGGTGGTGAATGGTTGATGGTGGTGATTTTCAAACGAAAACATATAACAGGTGTACTCGGCTTGGGTAGAAATAGAATACACACTAGCATAGTAAGCACGATGGTTGTGGGTTCAATATAGTAGTATGCAGGTGATCATCATGGTAGTTTGTGTTTGTTTTCAAAATGGAAATGAGATGGAAAGGAAAACAAATGAAGGGAGATTAAAAGTGTTCATGGTGGTTATGGGTTTTAAACAGAAATGAAGATACCTAGCGAGTGGTTGTGGTTTACACTATGGTGATGGTGTGGTCGAATCCAGGAGCAAGAAATTTGGGTTTGTGGTTGTCCATGGTGGAAGTATATTGATGTTGGTAATCGAAACCAAAAGTCGAGATGGACAGATGGTTGCTCTTAGAATGACAGCAGCAAACTAGTGATCATGACTATTCGATGTTTGGTTAAGATGGGTTGTTCAATGATTGAAGAAAATGAAAGAGGTTGTGAATGACTTAGTGTGTATGTATATCTATATGTACCACATTCGTTCATATGCACTATATGTTGCAGATATTTTCTTCAATCAACAATAGTGATTGAGTAGTAATATAATACTAATACTAATTTACTCAGTTGAATGAAATGGAGCGAAGAAACAGTAATCAAAATAATAGAGATCAACTTTACAGCTCAAATTCAATTTTTGTTGGTATAATATCACGAATGGAAATTGAAGACATGAACCAAACTGAAAGTGATATATAACAACTTATATTCGCTTAATTAGTTATTTATATAATATATTAAATATTAATATTTATTAAATATATTAATAATAATAATAATAATATTGTTAATATTAATAGTAATAATTATCATGATAGTAATAATTATTAATAACAATGTTAATAATAATAATCATTAATATTAGTGTTAAAAATGATATAATAATTATATTATTATGACAAATTAATATTAATACATAATTATTTACATAAAATGAAATATTATAAATCTTTACATATAATAATTACAATGTAAATGATTTTGTATAGAATATATATATATATATATATATATATATATATATATATATATATATATATATATACACACACACATACACACACACATACACATATATTTATACATATCTAATTAGGTCATTCGTGAATCGTCGGGAAATAGTTGAAGGGTAAATGAATACATGAACACAGTTCAAAGTTTTTGAGATTTCATCATTACAGACTTTGCTTATCGTGTCGGAAACATATAAAGATTAAGTTTAAATTTGATCGGAAATTTCTGGGTCGTCACAAAATTGATTAAGAGACATATCATTGCAAGAGACATATTCAACGTGCATTAAATACAAAATGGCTAGGTGAATGGTGCATTTACCTATGCCGACATCACCCATACAGTTGTACCCACTGTTGTAAAAAACCCGATTACTCTCCGATTAATCTTCGTGTACTCATTTTTTAGAGAAATTCATTCCGATTTTCTAAAATCCATTTGATTAATCGATCAATATCGATTGATAGGTTAAAATCAAATTTGGTAATCAAAGTCGGTCAAAGTCAAAATTGGTCAAAATTTTAACATTAATTTAAACTAGAACTTTAGAGTTTTGGAACAAAATGAAAAATTTTAAACAATTATATTAAAATTTATGTTATACTTTATGGTTTTTTCTATATACACATATAATTCATGAAATTTAATATTTATATGTATAAAGTACAATCCGATTAATCTACAATCAATCCTGAATTGACGATTGCTCCTTCCAAATTCCTGACTGATTAATCTCCGCATATGTATCCATCCAATCCTTGCACCAATTAACAGATCCAACGGTTCAGATATCCCCAATTTCAAATAATGGACACATGTAAGGCCATGATAGTTTCAACCCATGGCCCAAGCCCACAAGTGCCTACTATATAACTCATGTATTTACCCTCATCGTTATTTTACCAACTCCTCCGCCCTTATTACTGAGCATTTTTAATCTTCAAGGTCTTCATCTTCTTCATTCATCTTCGATCAGATTCTTCATATCCACCATGGTCAATTTTTACCCTTCACTCCATCGCGTATAAATATCTCAAAAGCAAATGTAGAGGATGAAGTGTATACGGTAAACAATGAGTTGCATGCACAATGTACATAACAAAATTCATTACTTATTAAATGGAAACCAATTGCGCTCACCAATGAGCAAAGATCAAACAAACCCACAGATGATAAAATTACCCTCTACTTGAAAGCTATCTCGGTTGGAAATTGACGGTCACCCTCAATTGATTTTTTGTTACAAGTATTATCATTTTACCAAATTAAATACAAAACTAAGTGATTCAATTTTTGTGTTTTACATGACATATTTACCTTTTTCATCTTGAATATTATCAGAATTATACATAGAAGACTACATATGTTTATATTTGCCTCCAACACGGTTGTATCTCAGACAAATTTGATTATGCTACAACTAGGGATAGCAACGGGCGAGAAAAAACCCGTGACCCACGGGTATCCGATCCGCGACGGGCGGGTAACATCATAAATTCTTACCCGCGGGAACGGGTACGGGTAAAAAATTATACCCACAGCCTCCTCTATAGTTTGCTCAATCCGTTTTCCAATTCCAAACCTTCTTTTTTTCTGAGCTTTACTATCACATTATTCTTTATCATCAAACTTTTGACTGTTAAGGTCGTTTACAGTTTTTGCTGCTTCATTCAACTTTTTCAACATTTAGAGTATTGGTTCATAGACAAGGTGCTTTTCAGAATTTCAGAATGAAAGATCATAATTGTAAGAGATAAATGTTATATGTATACATATAACTATTGAAGTAGAAACGTTGCAAGATTTAAAATACTGATTGCTGATTTCTAGTAATTGGTATGGTAATTCTCGTTATAAGATGTGGATGAGTATATGAATAAGTTTTAACGAACAAATATAATGGTTCTTCGGAGAGACTTGAGCCAATGAGTAATGAAGTTGCTGGTAAGTTTACTGCTAATGTGGTGGAATATAAACGGTTCTCCGGTAACGATGATGAAAGGCAACTTATATATCGAGGTTATAATAGAGTTTATTCAAATGAAAAGTCAAAATTGATTTGTTGAAGCTGTGACAAAATTGACTACTTTGGAAAGGGATTGCAAAATTATTTTCGGTGATAACAACGCCAAAGGAGCTAGCACAGATACGTGTTAAACGTTTATTCATCCTCCATTTTCTAAGCCAAACTCCATGTTGTATTTTATCTTCAATCTTCATATTGTTACATTTATTTAAAATTAAAAAATACAACTAATCTAGCACTTTTACAAATTTAAATAAATCTAAATACAATACTATGAAATTGAAAAATAAATATATACAACTTTGGCTTCAAAATCGCCTTTCTAATAGAATAAATAACCAACATGACATAATATTATCATAATCAACAATCATGACAATCTCACATAGGTCGGGGCATTATGGGCTATGTGTGCAATCACAATTTTAATAACTACATTATTAAAACCTAAGTATGGCTTGTCCATGGTTACAATGCGTGTGTATAACCATGGAATAAAATAAACAACAATTATTCAAGCTATAGTAAATAAATTCAAAATTTATAACGGTGATTCTTTTCAGATCTTATTCGTGCGTCATGAGGTAATCAACAAAGTTGACTTTCAAAACCATAAAGGTTTTGACTTTTACCAATTCACCACAAAGCTAAATCCAAAGAAAATCACGTGACAATTAAGATGGTGTAAAAGAGGCTCGGATACCATTGTTGGAAAACCGTGTGTACTTTTAAATCAGATTAACGCAGCGGATAGTTAAAATAATAATCAATTATTATTTTATAAACCATTTACAAAATTAAATATTCATATATTTAAATTTATTAAAACATGCACATGATTAACGATCCCAAAGATCCAGTTACAAACACTAATAATTGTCAAAATATGTAATTCACAAAGTGAGTAAACGATACGATATACCTTTCTTGAAGAAATTGATTGAAGGAGAGAAACCTATGATCAAAAATATGACAGTCTCTTAGGATAGTCCACACTACACTTCAAACGACCGTAAATGGATGCTAGTCCAAACCCAAGTAACGTAATTAATATAATCGAATTATATTAATATATCAAATAATAGATATACTCCGTATATAGTTTTAACTAATGTTGGCTTCGGTTTCATGCGGCTCAATAGCAAAATTTTGTTTTTTAACCAATGCATAAAATCAGAGAGTTTTTTGAGTATTTTTTTTCTTCCTCTGTTATGCCAAGCGAAAAATCCCATATATATATTCTGTTTTTCAAACTAGTTTGCAAGTTGATTGAATAAAATACTTAAGATATGAAAAAGTATAAATGCTCCATCCAATCATATATATATATATATATATATATATATATATATATATATATATATATATATATATATATATATATATATATATATATATATATATATATATATATATATATATATATATATATATATATATATATATATTTTATTGTATTTTGTGTCTAAGTCCACCGATTCCAAACAAGTTGTTAGATGCCCTTTTCAAAACAAACAAGATTTTATGGATCTTGTATATCATTAAATATAAACCATCAATCAAATCAATTCACAAGTTCAATATGGTGATTTGAGTATATATTTTCTTAAAGTTGTTTGTTTTATTTCTTGTATCAAGACAAAAATAAACCAACAACCAAATCAAGGAAATCAATTAATATTAATCATTTAATTAATTAATTAATTATTTTAATTTGTTTCGCTACTTGAGTAATATATATACATCATATATATATTTCATTTGACATCTAAGTGTATATTTGTGTGACCCCGAAGGCTCAAATGAATTAGCCATATAGTTATACGTTGTACCTTGCACATTAATCCTACAGACTCCCACTTGTGCATTGTGCAACAGCAACTAACTATACAAACAATGGATACTGTCTAGCAACATGCCATTGTCCCTAAATTCATGTGAGGGTAGTTTCTCAGAACTGGTTGTAGTAAGTGTTAAATGTCATTCATCCCTTTGTTTCAGATACTTTAGTTAAACTTGAGATATGGATCATCGGTCATTCTCATTTGTTCAACAATTTTATTTCTCGATCTTAGAACTGAATTAGATCACCAAATTAATTAAGTATCATCTTAATTACATCTATTTGCGGCCACCCAAATATCTTATTCATTCATCGAGGAGCTCAAAAGTATCTAACTCCAAACATTTCAGAGGAACAAATCCTATATTGCATACACGTGTCTATCACGAGCTTTACATTATACCCAATAATGGCCTTTATAACAGCCTTATTCAGGACAACGTTTAACCATATCAAAGTACAATGCTACAATCATCAAGACGGGCGTGCATCTCAAGTCTAAGGACACAAAGAGATAATCACTAAAAGATTCACTACTGACTACGATCCATGTAGTGACATCTCATGGTTGGGTCATTCCAATATTCATCATCAATGAATACATATGAATTTTGGTCTCAACAAGTTAACTATTCATCATCAATGAATATAACCAAAATTTCACATTAATCTTAATTCATGTTATTCCCATAACATGACCGATTATGGAAATTTTGAATAATCAACAATTATTCATGGATTAAACATGCTAATATAGAACACAGTGATATAAATGAAAACGATCATACCAACTATATATCAATCCATTAATATAAAACTGCTTAATGTTCCAAAAATATCCAAATACTAAATTACAAATGAAAAAGATCAGCAGCATAACGAAGTCCAGTATTACTAGAATGATCATCATGCTTGTTGTGCATCATGGGCTTCATGAACGGGTCAGCCACTTTATCATTTGTATGAACCTTTAAGAATACTAATATCATTCCTCTTAATGAATTAATGAATGTAGTCAAACTTTTGAAGAATGTGCCTGATACTTTTATGTACATGTGATTCTTTCAAAAGTATATTAACACTCAAACTATCACAGTACATATTATAGAAGATTAAATGTTGTGTACTACTCTGAGTATAATAACAAACTTCCTTATCCAGACATCTTTCTGAGCAGCTTCTCAGTCAACAATGTATTCTGCTTTTGTTGTAGATTGTTCAATAGTTCTCTTCCTAGAGCTCTTCCAATCAACTATCTTTCCCATCATGACAAAGAAACAACGTGACTGGATCGAGAATCATCTTGATCAGTTTGGAAACTAGAATCAGTATAAAACTTAATACTTAACTCTTCTTCCAAACTACCGTAAACCAAGAACATATCATTAGTACTATGCAAATACTACAGAATATTCTTAACAACAATCCAATATACTTCACCAGGATTATGTTGACAATGACTCGTCAAACTCAAAACTAATTAAACATCGAGTATAGTACATATCATGGCATACATAATGGATCATATAGCCGAAGCATATGTGATACATTTCATTTTTCTCATCTCGTCTGCTGTGATAGGACTTTTGAGACTTTCTCACGGTTATGCCCTTTTGCATTGGCAAAGCTCCATGCTTGGAGTTTTGCATGCTAAATCTCTGCAAGATAATGTATGTACTTTGATTCAAATCAATAAGCCAATTGGATCTATTATATAGATTCTTATTCCAATAATATAAGTAGCTTCATCACAATCCTTTATGGAAATACATTTTCCAAGCCAAGACTTGACATCTTGCAAGTTGGAATGTTATTTCTAATAAGTAATATGTCATCAACATATAAGATCAAGAAGACTACTCTGCTCCCACTAGCTCTAATGTAAACTCAGGGCTTATCTTGGTTTTGAGAAAAATTAAACACTTTGATTTTCTCATTAAACTTAAGATTCTAGCTCCTGGATGCTTGATTTTATCCATAAATGGATTTTAGAAGCTTGCATACTTTATTAGGATGCTTAGGATTCATGAACCCTTCTGCCTGAACCATATATACGTCCTCGCTTAGGTCGTCATTTAGGAAAGCGGTTTTGACATCCATTAGCCATATTTTATTATCATGAAAAGTAACCATGGCAATAAGTATCCTAATTGTTTTAAGGCTCGCGACTGGTGAAAAACTTTCATCATAACCTTTTGTCACTAATCGATCTTTAAAAATGTTTACATTACCGTCCATATTAGTCTTCCTTTGAAGACCCATTTTTACCTCATTGTCTTACAATTGGGTAGAAGATCATTCAAGTCTCATACTTGATTATCCTTCATGGACTGCATATATGTATTCATAGAATCTAGTCATTTTCAGATTCAGGATCTGATATGGCCTCACGCAGCTAGAGGGTTCATTATAATCCCTTAGTTGAGGTTTATCTGAATTAATCAGATAATTAAACCTCATAAGCCGATGAGTTCTACTAGATCTATAAAGTGCAGGTGTAACACGTTCTGGCTCACCAATAGTGCACTCAGTTTCAACGTGTGGATTGCTAGTGCTTACTGAAGGTATGGTACTTTAAAGTACTTAAATTTCTTCGAGATCTACTTTACTCCCACTGACTTCTTGTAAGAGAAGATCTCTTTCCAGGAATTCAGCAGATCGAGCAGAAAACACGTTGTCTTCAGCTTGGTAGTAAAAGTAGTAACCCATTGTTTCCTTTATGTATCGTACAAAGTAACATTAGATAGTTCTGGGTTCTAATTTGTTTGAAGTGTCATGCTTCATGTACTCTTTACAACCCCGGACTTTCAGATAAAACAACTTGGGATTCTTCCCATGCCATAACTCATATGGTGTCTTTTCTACCTTCATAGTTGGAATCACATTGAGTATGCATGCAACAGACTCTCATGCATATCCCTAAAAGACGGTAGTAGAGAAATCAGACTCATCATAAATACAACTATATCAAGTAAAGTTCGATTCCTCTTACTCAGACACACCATTGTGTTGTGGTGTGTAAGGTAGAGTGAACTATGAGACAATCCCACAATTCTTTAGGTGGTCGAAAAAACTCTTAACTCATAAACTTACTTACTCCATCGGAGTGAAGTGCTTTAATGGTCTTTCCAAGCTGATTATCTACTTCATTTTGGAATAATTTTGAATGTTAAAATAGCTTTATGTTTATGTTTCAGCAAGTGAACATAATCATAGCTACTGTACTCATCAGTAAATGTAAAGAAGTAAAATTAACTAAATCTATACATTATGCTTAAAGGGCTACATACAACAGTATGTGTTAGTCCTAAAAGATCTTTAGCTCTTTTATCTAAATCGGAGAAAGAAACATTTGTCATCTTTTCACATAAACATGACTCACATACATCAAATGACTCAGAGTCAATTGATTCTAAAAGTCCATTAGATTGGAGTTTTGAAATGTATTGTTTGTTTATATGACCAATATGACAATGTCATAAATAGATCGTATTCAAGTCTTGCTTGAAGACTTTGACGATGTAGGTATACACAGAATTCTCATTTGAAATTACACTATGCATATCAATTTCAAAAATACCATCACGTGGATAGGTGTTAAGATAAATATATTATCCTTAGAAACTGAAATACCTAAGTGTGTAAATGCAAGTTCAAAACTAGCATCTTTCAAACTATGTCGCTCGCAGTATTGAGAGCATAATGTTATTATTCCAACAAAATAATAAGACCACTTAGAGAAAAAAGTTCAGAGGTACCAATAGCTTTAACAAAAGCTTGATCCCCATTGCCTACTTACAAATCTAGTATGTCTTCCTTCAGTCTATTACTTCTTCTCATTCCCTTCATATTGTTACAGGTGTGAATGCCACAATCAGTTAACAAAGATCTAGGAATCACTAGAAGAAGTTTATAACTATATATAGAATATACCTGATTTGCTAGTCTCACTAGCGTTGCTTTTTCTCAGCTCAGATTGGAAGATATGACAACTTCCTTCTTCAATTGCCAACCTTTCCACAATGGAAACATTCGGCATCTTTTGTTGGGCTTTCCTTCTTGGAAGGTGGAATATTTTTCCTAGCAAATGATTTGTCATTTTCCTTCCACAAAGTATTCACCTTATTCTTTTTCACCCTTCAATCCTATTTCTTCCTGATCATCGAACAACATTCGATAATCATTTTGCTGAGCAGCAGCAACTGCCATAACAGAAAGAAAGGATATGGGTTCTAAACTTTATTCAACTTCCAATTATACTTGAGAACAATTCTCAGGTTATAGTGCCAGTCTAGGAAGTTTGAACATTGAGTTTATCCTTCTCAAACAAAGAAGGAAGTGTGTTTTGGTTTACATTTTGATTATTTGACATCTACATCAGATATAAGATTCAATTTAGTATTTTTGATATTGAGCTTTAATAAATTAACTACCCAAGTTTTTATAATATTTTTAAAAAACAATTAATTTACGAAATCCTAAGATCCACATAGAGGTTCCATAGCCACATCTGTTGATCAGCTAGCAGTTATGGAGTCTATTGGTAGGTAGCGGGTACCAATTGCATTACAAGTACAACTCTTAGATCTTTATGGGACCTAGAGATATATGTAGTCCAACAAACCACTATTATCTAATGTCGTGTTTGTCCAATCATTGCCTCGAACTCAGGTCTCACCGTGAATACGGTTAAGTCGTCCAATTTGGAAACAGTGGAATTCACGCTTGTCTCACTAGATCGAAAAATCCACCTCGTGGCTATAATTTAGCCTATCTCACTAGATCAGAAAAATAACGTGGAGTGTTTGCAAGCTCATTGGATGGCATGACTTAAATTTAACGGGTATTTTGGAAAAAGTTTGTGTCAACGAATAATGCATGCACACAAGATTCGCTACACTATTAGTTAAAAAACTTTTTAACCAATTGTATATGTCGATTATGTTTGTGATCTAATTTGTTATTTAATTTATAGGATATAAAAATAACAAATACACAAACGTGTATCGTTTTAAAACAGTTTTAAAAGATGTCGTCCATATATATTATTTGACTTTCAAAATCATTTAACATTAAACTCGTTAGAGTTTAACTTATTTTAAAATCATCAATTTTAATCTTTGAAACTCGTTTAGAGTTTTAGTTAATGTTTCCATCAAAAACATATATATAATTTGAGTCTCAAAATTATTTAACGTTAAACTCGTTTAGAGTTTAACTTTTTAAAATCATCAATTTTAATCTTTGAAACTCGTTACCGGTTTTATTTGATGTTTTCGTCAAAAACATTATGCATATATATTAATCAACAATTATATATGAATACAAAAATAAAACACAACCATGCATCACACATACATAGCCTAGCCCAAAAATCCTATGCTTGATCCCATGAGCCGACATGAGATCAAGAGGTCAAACTAAAGGTAATATCGTAGCTCCCACTTAATTCAAGAATCAAGTGAAAACTTGACAAACACCATCGTTGTTAACTTGATCTATCCTCCATTTTCTAAGCCAAAGTCCATGTTGTATTTTATCTTCAATCTTCATCTTGTTTCATTTATTTAAAATTAAAAAATACAACTAATCTAGCACTTTTACAAATTTAAATAAATCTAAATACAATACTATGAAATTAAAAAATAAATATATACAACTTTGGCTTCAAAATCGTCTTTCTAATAGAATAAATAACCAACATGACATAATATTGTCATAATCAACAATCACGACAATCTCACATAGGTCGGGGCATTATGGGCTATGTGTGCAATCACAATTTTAATAACTACATTATTAAAACCTAAGTATGGCTTGTCCATGGTTACAATTGATGGAATTCAACATTTCAACAAGTTCTTAAATAAACAAATTCATGAAACCAATTCATTTAGAGTTAAGAAAGAGGAAGCATGTTATTAAGAAAACATGTTAATATGTTAAACCACTTAAATTGAATTCCATGAAGTTATCAAGTCTTGAACTATACTTACAAACCAAAGAGAAGGATAAGAGATAATACCTCCTCAATATAGATTGAGGGCTGTTTTGGACAGCAGGAATGTTGAAGAAGGTGATGCAAAATGAGCTTCTAACTTGAAGCCTCAAGTGTGAAATACCCCAAGCAATTAACCCCAACACTTATGCCTTTAGTTAGGAATTGATTTACACTTGATGTGAGCTTGTAAAAGCAAAGTTAGAACCTCTCTTGAGTCCTAAATAGCCCACGGATTTCAGACAGCAGCAGGAGCAATTTTATGCAGTTTTTACTTGTTGTTTTGTTGTGTATTGCATGTTCTCATTGAGTCAAGACCTTGGTAAACTTATTAAGCATGCACCTAGGAGTTAAGACCTCAAAAGTACCAAAAGGAATAAGCATGGGAGGACTTCTTGGGTCTACAAAATCTGCCCACATTTACCCATTATTTTATACAAGATGTTAATTTTATAAAACTTGTAAATAATTTTATAAAACTTGTATAAAATAAACATGTACTTGTTACTTGCAATAATTTTATAAACCATTTTATAAAATATAATACAACATAATTATTTAAACCTATAAATAATTAAATACAATTATCCAAATAATTTATTTCAAGTAATAACATTTCAGAAAACCGATTTTCTAAAGTTCAAGTGTCGCGTATTTATTTAACGATCCAGTCGTTAAGATTAAATACATATAAAGTGTTGGTAAGCTTGTCATTGGGTATGACCCGACTTGGATCAAAACATATTAGCCACATTAATTTAATATGTCTCTCGGGCATACGAAATACCTTCAATCTCCCACTTGCACGAGAAACATAAGAAATTAATGCAAGTGATGGATACCACCTAACGACCGTCCATCACCCCCAATATGTTATGACTTTGTGCCATTCAATAACATCATCCTTTTCGAGTTCCCATCTCGAATATGAATAGGTGAATCTTTTCATTTATCCTTTCATCCTAGATGTCATGTTAAATCCAAGAGATACAGAGTGATCACTCTCTTATAGATTTAACTTTATCAGGCCTTAGACATCTGACTCTCAACGAATAAGAGGGATAAATTCCATCTTGACTACATACGTCCTAAATAAATACCTTGCATTATTCCTGAGCTCTCCCTTATGAACTACCATATTTCAGAATAGTGAAGGAAAGAATCAAGGCACAATACTTGGTAAATATCCGAACCCAATATGTATCTCAGGTCAGAGGATACAATGATATTCGCCTTTACTCAAGATTACATGTGATCAACCACAAAGGCTCCATTTAGTGAATCTTGAGTGCGGGTCTTCCAATATTTGTATCCCACAAATATCTATGAACCTTGGTTGCAACCTTGCATTTCATTCAGCTCGTGAATGTATACCAATCCAAGTTCACAATAGTCTAAACCTCACACTTGTTCCCACGAATGTAATCGACTACGGAATTTAGAATAATTACTTATTCATGGATAAAATATGCAAAATAGGAACATGACTCAAAATAAATTAATACCATAATTATATTAATGAGTTTGAACAAATTTCGTTCCGTTACAATACTTAAAATAGATCATGACCAATCACTAGAATATCGAAGCCGTAATGCACAAACATGTCCTGTATGTTTTGATCCATGTAAGAGCTTCGTGAGAGGATCCGCTATATTAAGATCTGTGTGAACTTTGCGAATACATATCTTTCCCTTTTCAACTTCATCCCTTATGTAGTTGAATCTCCGCTCAATGTGACGGGTCTTTTGGTGAGCACGGGGTTCTTTGATTTGAGCAATCGCACCCTCGTTGTCACAAAAGATCTCAAGAGGGTCCTGAATGGAAGGGACTACTCCTAAGTCGTCGATGAATTTCTTCATCCATGCAGCTTCCTGAGCTGCCAATGATGCGGCGATGTACTCCGACTCTGTAGTGGATAATGCAACAACATCCTATTTTGAACTCTTCCAAGAGACCGCACCTCCATTTAACATGAAGACATAACCGGATTGTGATCGAGAATCATCTCGATCAGTTTGGAAACTCGAGTCCACGTAACCCTTTACAGAAAGTTCCTCCTCACCAGATCCATATATTAGAAACATATCCTTAGTCCTCCTAAGGTATTTCAATATACTTTTAACCGCAATTCAATGACTGTTTCCTAGGTTATTCTGGTATATTCTTGTCAAGCTTAGGGCGCATGACACATCCGGTCTAGTGCATATCATTGCATACATGATTGACCCAATAGCAGATGAATAAGGGACTCTCTTCATTCTCTATTGTTCATCTTTCGAGGTAGGGCACTGAGATGAACTGAGAGGCGTTCCTCTTTGAATAGGTACCAAACCACTCTTAGAGTTCTCCATCTTGAACCTTTTCAAGACCTTTTCAATGTATGCACTTTGATTCAAACCTATCAGTTTCTTGGATCTATTCCTGTAGATCCCAATCCCCAAAACGTATTGTGCTTCTCCAAGATCCTTAATGGAGAAGCATTTACTTAGCCAAGTTTTAACTCCTTGCATTTTCGGAATATCATTTCCAAATAACAATATATCATCCACATACAGTACAAGGAACATGATAGTGCTCCCACTAGCTTTCTTGTATACACAAGCTTCATCACCATTTTTGATGAAGCCAAATTTCTCGGCCTCCTCATTAAAACGATGATTCCACATTGTAGATGCTTGTTTCAATCCGTAGATTGACTTCTTTAACTTGCATACCTTTTTAGGATATTTCGGATCAACAAAACCTTCAGGCTGAACCATATAGACATCTTCCACAAGATATCCATTTAGGAAAGCGGTCTTGACATCCATTTGCCATATTTCATAATCATAATGAGCAGCAATGGCAAATAATATCCTAATAGACTTTAGCATTGCCACAGGCGAAAAAGTTTCATCATAGTCAACCCCTTAAGTTTGAGTGAAACGTTTTGCTACAAGTCTAGCTTTATATGTATCCAAGTTTCCATGTATGTCGGTTTTCATTTTGAAGAGCCATTTACAATCAACTAGCCTAGAGCCAGCAGGTTGTGCAACAAGTTCCCAAACTTGGTTGTCATACATGGATTGCATCTCAGCGTTCATGGCTTCCTGCCATTTATCCTTATCAATCCTTGATAAAGCATCTTGGTAGTTTGCTGGTTCATCCAAATCAACCACATAGCAACCATCCATGAGAAACCCATATCTCTCAGGAGGATTACTAATTCTACAAGATCTGCGAACGTCTTGTGTATTTTGATCATCCATTTGATCATTCTCAACATTTTCATGTTGAGTGCTAGTATCAACCAAATGTGTATCATCTACTTGATCTCGAACCTCCTCAAGATCTATCTTCCTTTCACTACCACCTTCCATCAGGAACTTAGTTTCAAGGAATTCAGCCTTCCGAGCAACAAATACATTTTGTTCGGAGGGATCATAGAAATAATATCCCATATTATCCTTGGGATATCCTATGAAGATACACTTTGTGGATCGAGCATCTAACTTATTAGGGACGTAACGCTTAGGGTAAGCTTCACATCCCCATACCTTTAAGTATGATAGAGATGGAGGTTTTCCAAACCACATCTCATGAGGTGTTCGTTCCACTTTCTTGGTTGGGGCCATATTTAAAATACGAGCCGCGGAGCATAGACAATAACCCCAAAATGATAGAGGTAACGAGCTTCTAGCCATCATAGATCGAACCATATCCATTAGGGTTCGGTTCCTCCTTTCGAAAACTCCATTCAGTTGGGGTGTTCCAGGAGGAGTGAGTTGCGAGATAATCCCACAACTTCTAAGATGATCTTGGAAAGCATCGCTTATGTACTCACCTCCTCTATCAGTACAAAGTACCTTGATTGTCTTATTGAGTTGATTTTGTACTTCGTTTTGATACTCTTTGAATGCTTCAAAAGTTTCGTCCTTATGTCTTAACAAGTAGACGTATCCGAAACGACTAAAGTCATCAATGAAAGTAACGAAGTATCTTTCACCATTCCTAGTTGTGGGCTTAAAGGGTCCACATACATCCAAATGTATTAATCCCAATAAGTCCTTAGCCCTTTCGTAGGTCCCTTTGAAAGGTGCTTTAGTCATTTTGCCTTGCAAACAAGATTCACATACATCAAACGAGTCTAGTTCATTTGATTTCAAAAGGCCATTCTTTTGAAGTGTATGCATTCGATTCTTGTTTATGTGACCAAGGCAACAATGCCATAAGTAGGAATCACTCAAATCCCTTTTGAGTTTCTTGGTGCTAGTATGGTATATTGAGCTACTAGATGATGTGTCATCATGAACCAATTCATAAATTCCATTTGAAGGCGAAGCCTTAAAATAGAATACATTATCTAAATAAATGTGGATATCATCATTAACAAAATTAAGATAAAAACCACATTGTTTTAAACGAGAAACTGAAATAATGTTTCGACATAAATCCGGTGCATACAAAACATTGTTCAAAATAAGTTCCAAACCACTCGGAAGCTTTAATAGAAAGTCTCCTTGAGCCTTCACTTGCACTTTTGCTCCATTACCCATAAAGAGACTTGATGTTCCCGTTTGCTTGCTACTTCTTTTGAACCCCTGCAAAGAATTGCAAATGTGAGTTCCACATCCAGTGTCTAATACCCATGTATTAGAAGAAGTAATACTAAGCTCTATATATACCATATATATATTACCTGAGGTTTGCCCCGCTTCCCTCTTTTCCTTTAACTCCTTAAGGTAGACCGGGCATTTGCGTTTCCAGTGACCCATTTCACCGCAACCGAAGCACGGGTCTTCCTTGGGGTTTGCTTGTCCGGCAACCTTTTGCTTCTTGTTCTTATTTTTGGTTGGGGTAACCATCCTCCCCTTTCCCTTGCCTTGATGGGCGGGTCCTTTCCTCTTAGCCGCCTTTGGCTTAGAGGTGTTGTTACATTTGGACCCACCATCATTGATCATTAGCACGGGTGAAGCCCTCTTACCCATGCTAGTTTCCGCCGTCCTAAGCATGCCATGAAGTTCGCCAATGGTCTTATCCATCCCATTCATATTGTAATTAATTACAAATTAGTCAAACCTCTTTGACAAGGAGTTTAGGATAAGATTCGTGGCTAGCTCATTAGATATGTTGAGATTAAGATGGTTTGCGCGATCAATGAGGCTTTTCATCTTAAGGACATAAGATGAAACGGATTGGGAGTCGTCCATACGACATGCATGAAGCGCTCGAACGGTCTCGAAGCGCTCGACACGTGCTTGTTGAAGGAACATCTCCTTCAATTGCGTGATCATGTCATATGCAGTATGATGCTTGAAATCCTTTTGGAGTTCGGGTATCATAGTCCCAAGCATTAGGCAAGCGACTTGCACCGAATCGGCGCAATACTTATCCTAATAAGCCATGCCTTCCGCATCATCCTCGTCGGGTTGATCGGGAATGGGGTCTTCTAACACATACGCCTTATCCTCAAGTTTGAGGACAATCCTAAGATTGCGGAACCAATCCATAAAGTTCGTATGGTTGAGTTTGTCTTTCTCGAGGAGAGACCTTAACGATAGGTTGTTCAAGTTAATAGGTGCGTTTTGCATGTTGTTGTTATTGGCGGCCATCTACAAAATTTAACAAAGTTCATTTGAGTATCGATTTTAAATTTAATAAACAATACCCTTTTAAATTTTAATTGACTTATTAAATATTAGAATCCAACGGTAAATCAAATTTCGGTTAGGTGACCTTTATCCCGTTATTTGATTTAGCTAGGTAGTCATTTATATGACAATTGCAATCCTTTTGCAACTTCTAAATTATAGGATCATGCAATCCTTTTGCATGGCATATTCATCCCATCAACGCCTATTTGTTTCTCATGCTTCGGTGACCCTAAGTTCACGATTCCCAAATCAAGTCGTCCTACTTGTGTAAACGTGTAAATTTAACATCCAAGTGGTTAGGTGACCTTTATCCCACAAGTGTGCGAAATTTACCTCAATCATATTAGTTTGCTCACAACGGTTAGGTGACCTTTATCCCATTATGAGTTCCCTAATATTTTCAAGTGTCACACAAAAGGATGGCGTTTAACTTGTTTGCCTTGTCGATTAAGGGATTTTAAGTTTTCGTTAATTCTAGTTTAAGAAAACATTTATGCCACACACCAACATGCATTTAGTGTATGGTACTTGTGAAAAACCATTTTCATGCCTTGTAATTAAGCTAATTACTTGATATAAATCATTTTATATATGATCCTAATCATAACCGTTTATTAATGTCCTTTTAGCCATTTCAATTTAACCATTTAAATTGTCGTATTGCATGTCGTTAATAACGTCTAATTTAACCAATTAAATTGTAGTTATGCTTGTTGTTAACTTGAGTGATAACTTGTTGTAGTAACATACACAATCCACAATCATACAAGAAATATAACAACCACGCATGCAAACAAATGTGTTCACAATCAAGCCAATTTGGTAGACATTTGTTTAGCCGAAAACAAATGTCACCGGTTAAGGGTTATAACACTAAGTAGGAGATTTCAAAATCTCCCACTTAATCTTGCATCCAAATGCATCTTCCAAGTCTTCATCTTGTATCTTCATTTTTACAAAAAACATATCCTAATACATTTTTCTAGAAAATGAAAATACAACCTAATCTATTTTACATACCAAATATAAAATAAATTACATAACCAAAATAACAATATTACAAACCAACTTGAATGAATATTACAACCACATGAATGAATTAATATTACATACCAAATGAATTATTAATAATCATCCAAACATGAAACCATTCAAACAAAAGGCCAAGGCTTGATTGTGAACTTCAACATACAACAAAATGACCAAAATGGAAGAACCAAACCCATTTTTGGAGCTTCCAAATTCGGCCAAAAATACCAACCCTCCCAAACCCGAAAGTTTTTGCATTCCGTATTCATGCATGTACTTAGAATGCAAATATAGCGGGTTTAAAGGCCATATAAGAAGCATAATCCATAGACTTCCGCTCTAGATACCATTGATGAAATTCAACATTTCAACAAGTTCTTAAATAAACAAATTCATGAAACCAATTCATTTAGAGTTAAGAAAGCGGAAGCATGTTATTAAGAAAGCATGTTAATATGTTAAACCACTTAAATTGAATTCCATGAAGTTATCAAGTCTTGAACTATACTTACAAACCAAAGAGAAGGATAAGAGATAATACCTCCTCAATATAGATTGAGGGCTATTTTGGACAGCAGGAATGTTGAAGAAGGTGATGCAAAATGAGCTTCTAACTTGAAGCCTTAAGTGTGAAATACCCCAAGCAATTAACCCCAACACTTATGCCTTTAGTTAGGAATTGATTTACACTTGATGTGAGCTTGTAAAAGCAAAGTTAGAACCTCTCTTGAGTCCTAAATAGCCCACGGCTTTCAGACAGCAGCAGGAGCAATTTTATGCAGTTTTTACTTGTTGTTTTGTTGTGTATTGCATGTTCTCATTGAGTCAAGACCTTGGTAAACTTATTAAGCATGCACCTAGGAGTTAAGACCTCAAAAGTACCAAAAGGAATAAGCATGGGAGGACTTCTTGGGTCTACAAAATCTGCCCACATTTACCCATTATTTTATACAAGATGTTAATTTTATAAAACTTGTAAATAATTTTATAAAACTTGTATAAAATAAACATGTACTTGTTACTTGCAATAATTTTATAAACCATTTTATAAAATATAATACAACATAATTATTTAAACCTATAAATAATTAAAAACAATTATCCAAATAATTTATTTCAAGTAATAACATTTCAGAAAACCGATTTTCTAAAGTTCAAGTGTCGCGTATTTATTTAACGATCCAGTCGTTAAGATTAAATACATATAAATTGTTGGTAAGCTTGTTATTGGGTATGACCCGACTTGGATCAAAACATATTAGCCACATTAATTTAATATGTCTCTCGGGCATACGAAATACCTTCAACAATGCATGTGTATAACCATGGAATAAAATAAACAACAATTATTCAAGCCATAGTAAATAAATTCAAAATTTATAACGGTGATTTTTCTCAAATCTTATTCGTGCGTCATGAGGAAATCAACAAAATTGACTTTCGAAACCATAAAGTTTTTGACTTTTACCAATTCACCACAAAGCTAAATCTAAAGAAAATCACGTGACAATTAAGATGGTATAAAAGCGGCTCGGATACCACTGTTGGAAAACCATGTGTACTTTTAAATTAGATTAACGCAGCGGATAGTTAAAATAATAATCAATTATTATTTTATAAACCATTTACAAAATTAAATATGCATATATTTAAATTTAATAAAACATGCACATGATTAACGATCCCAAAGTTCCAGTTACACCACTAATAATTGTCAAAATATGTAATTCACAAAGTGAGTAAACGATATACCTTTCTTGAAGAAACTGATTGAAGGAGAGAAACCTACGATCAAAAATATGACCGTCTCTTAGGATAGTCCACACTACACTTCAAATGACCGTCAATGGATGCTAGTCCAAACCCAAGTAACGTATTAATATAATCGAATTATATTAATATATCAAATAATAGATATACTCCGTATATAGTTTTAACTAAAGTTGGCTTTAGTTTCGTGCGGCAAAGAAATGAAATTCAATAGAAAAATTTTGTTTTTTAAACCAATGCACAAAATCAGAGAGTTTTTTTAGTATTGTTTTTCTTCGTCTGTTATGCCAAGCGAAAAATCCCATATATATATATTTTGATTTTCAAACTAGTTTGCAAGTTGATTGAATAAAATACTTAAGATATGAAAAAGTATACCTGCTCCATCCAATCATATATATATATATATATATATATATATATATATATATATATATATATATATATATATATATATATATATATAAATATATATTTGTATTTTGTGTCTAAGTCCACCGGTTCCAAACAAGTTGTTAGATGCCCTTTTCAAAACAAACAAGATTTTACGGATCTTGTATATCATTAAATATAAACCATCAATCAAATTAATTCACAAGTTCAATATGGTGAATTGAGTATATATTTTCTTAAAGTTGTTTGTTTTATTTCTTGTATCAAGACAAAAATAAACGAACAACCAAATCAAGGAAATTAATTAATATTAATCATTTAATTAATTAATTAATTATTTTAATTTGTTTTGCTACTTGAGTAATATATATACATCATATATATATATTTCATTTGACATCTAAGTGTATATGTGTGTGACCCCGAAGGCTCAAATGAACTTAGCCATATAGTTATACGTTGTACCTTGCACATTAATCCTACAGGTCATAGGCATAGACCTTGTTATTCGAGATGTGAGAAGTAGTGATCCTTATGTTATGCTCTCATTGGGAAATCAAGTAAGCCTAAAGCATACTTAATAATATCTGTTTCTGTTGCATAACTGTAATGTAGTTAGATAAATTTATACTGGTCTCATAATAAGAAGATCTTGTTTTTGGCTGCAGTCAGTGAGGACGCAATTTATAAAGAACAACCTCAATCCTGTTTGGAATGAAACGTTAATGTTATCGATTCCCGACAACGTTCCACCTTTGGTAGTGGTAAGCTAAATTTTGTTTAAGTTTTATTTTGATTGACTTAGTGTAAAATGTTATTATCCATGAAGGAAAAAGATACAAACATAGATGTCATATGTATAGATAGCAAACAGGGCGGTTTGTTAATTTATTTTTAGAAGGATAGGTTTTCCCTGTTCAGGCTAACGAGAAAGGGGAGTATTCTTACTTAGATTTACATGTTTGACATGTTAGCTTTAAAAGATGCCCTAAAATAGGCCAGTTCACATTAATTGTTTGATTATACTATTTCAAAATTAACCTGCTATACTAGTTTGTCACGTGTTCTAAAGTCGGTTATATACAGCAACTGTACCCTGTTGTAGGAGTGATTAACTAAAATGAATTGGCTAATCAGTTTAAGCTGTTATGCAGAGTGTTTTTGACAAGGATAAGTTTACAACCGATGACTTTATGGGTGAGGCTGAGATTGATATTGATTCGTTGGTCGCTGCTGCCAAAGCATTAGAAATATGTAATCCCACCGATCCCTCAACGCAAATCGAAAAAGTGACAGATGGAAAAGACAAAAATCCCGTTGTCAATAATGGGATGATCACTGTCGCAGACGGGAAGGCAAAGCAAGGAATTGTTCTTAAGCTGGAAAACGTTGAGAGTGGTGAGATAGAACTAGAAATTGAATGTGTGCCATTAACCCAATAAATGTGAGAAAACGCCCAATATTATTAACTAGTTTTTTTCTTCATGTAGGATTTTTGTGATATGCATATGTTATCATAGGGTGGATTTGGGTATGTTTGAGTGATTAGGATGATTAATGTTGTAGTGTATGTAATGTTCATTTGATGTAAGAAATCTCTGTTTATTTATTTTCAAGGCCCTCTTTTAGAACAAATATAACATTCTTAGTGTAAGATAAAATCATCGTATGGCTATCTCGAAATTATGTGCTTGTTAGGAACTCGACCACTATGGTTTCCTGCATCTTTCTAAGAAAAAAATAATTTTGTAGTAGCATATTTTGTTAATGTCGGTTACCAGGTGTTCACCATATGAATGATTTTTAATTCGCGGGTTACGCGTATTATTTTTGTACTCAGGTTACGTGTACAATTAAATATCTGAAATCTTGTGGTCTATTAAAATATTGAAATGATTGTTATGATAAACCTATGAACTCACCAACCTTTTGGTTGACACGTTAAAGCATGTTTATTCTCAGGTATTAAGGAAATCTTCCGCTGTGCATTTGCTCATATTAGAGATATTACTTGGAGTCATTCATGACATATTTTAAAAGACGTTGCATTCGAGTCGTCGAGTTCATCAAGATTATTATTAAGTCAATTATAGTTGGATATATTATGAAAAGGTATGCATGTCGTAAATTGTCGATGTAATGGAAGTTTGTCTTTTAAAAACGAATGCAATGTTTGTAAAATGTATCATATAGAGGTCAAGTACCTCGCGATGTAACCAAATGTAATGTATTCATCCAGATGGATTAGGACGGGTCACATCATGTGGTATCAGAGCGGTGGTCTTAGCGAACCAGGTCTTGCATTAGTGTGTCTAACTGATAGTTGATAAGATGCATTAGTAAATCTGGACTTCGACCATGTCTGCATGTCAAAATTTTTGCTTATCATTTTTAGTCGGCAACCATCTGCTTATCATTCTTAGGAAATTACCTACTTATCATTTTTAGTCTAGACACATCTTACTGCATTGATTGCATAAATAGTGTATAGACAAAATTCATATCTTAGCGTATCTGCTAATTCATATCTTAGCGTATCTGTTACTGATAATGCTAAAAATGAACATATAATTCATAGCATTATCCTTCAAGAAAGACAAACTTTTAGTTGCAATTGTTCTATTTACAAGTGATATTCGTTTAAATATTAAAAGGTGAAGACAAAAGACAGATTCGACGAATTGAAGACGCAAACGACCAAAAAGCTCAAAAGTACAAAATACAATCCAAGTGGTTCAATTTATTGATGAGAAACGTCTAAAAGTTACAAGAGTACAAGCCGCGAAATGCAAAGTATAAGATATTTAATAGTACGAAAGGACGTTCGAAAATCCGGAACCGGGACATGAACCAACTATCAACGCGTAACTCAACGGAGCTAAAATTACAAGTCAACAATGCACAAGAATATAATATAATATATAATTAATTATATAAAATTATATATATTATATTATATATATTAAATAATCGAGCAGCCCACGTTTTAAAAGTAATGTGAGCTGGTACAGCTGGCCATGCGATCGCATGGCTAGGAAGAAGGAAATTCATGCGATCGCATGAAGGCCTGTAGCTGGCCAAGTCCTATAAATTGCAACGATTTCGGACGAGTCTTAGACAATATAATTCAATCTCTCTCACTCTCTGATATATATTTATATTTATTTTATAATTTTAATTTTAATTTAAGATTAATAATAAATAATAATAAGGTTATAGTGGAGAATATTTTAAGTTTGTAAGTCAAAATTCTGTCCGTGTAACGCTATGCTATTAATATTCATTGAAAGTTATGTTCAACCTTTTTAAATTAATGTCTCGTAGCTAAGTTATTATTATGCTTATTTAAGCCGAAGTAATCGTGATGTTGGATTAAATATTAAGACGGGGTAATTGGGCTTTGTACCATAATTAGGGTTTGGACAAAAGGCCGACACTTGTGGAAATTGGACTATGGGCTATTAATGGGATTTATATTTGTTTAACTGAATGATAGTTCGTTAATTTAATATAGAGATTTACAATTTAACGTATCTATAAATAACCACATACACTCGATTGGACACGATGGACGGGATATTTATAAATACTAATAATCGTTCATTTAACCGGACACGAAAATGGATTACTAGTCAATGGACTCATTAAAACAGGGGTGGATTACATACAAGGACACTTGGTGTAATTGTTAATAAAGTATTAAAACCTTGGATTACACACAGTCGATAACCTGGTGTAATCATTAACAATGTATTAAACCTTATTACAGTTTAAGTCCCCAATTAGTTGGAATATTTGACTTCGAATATAAGGATAATTTGACGAGGACACTCGCACTTTATATTTATGACTGATGGACTGTTATGGACAAAAACCGTATGGACATATTGAATAATCCAGGACAAAGTACAATTAACCCATGGTAATAAATTAAAATCAACATGTCAAACATCATGATTACAGAAGTTTAAATAAGCATAATTCCTTTATTTTATATCTTATCGCACTTTTAATTATCGTACTTTTTAATTATCGCAATTTTATTTATCGTCATTTTATTTATTGCACTTTAAATTATCGCACTTTTATTATCGTCATTTACTTTACGCTTTAAATTAAGTTATATTTATTTTTAATATTTTACATTAGGTTTTAATTGTGACTTAAGACATAAAATTGACAAACCGGTCATTAAACGGTAAAAACCCCCTTTTTATAAAAATAATAATACTACTTATATATATATATATATATATATATATATATATATATATATATATATATATATATATATATATATATATATATATATATATATATATATATATATATATATATATTTATACAAATATAGTTTAAATATAGCGTTAAATTTAGTTGTATCCCTGTGGAATGAACCGGACTTACTAAAAACTACACCACTGTACGATTAGGTACACTGCCTATAGTGTTGTAGCAAGGTTTAGGTATATCCATTCTAATAATAAATAAATAACTTGTATAAAATTGTATCGTATTTAATAGTATTTCGCAATAAAAATATAACTATTTCGTATACACCTCGCATAACATCAAGTATTTTTGGCGCCGCTGCCGGGGAACAACTCTTAAACGCCGAAAGCGAAAAGCTATAAAAAAGATTTTTATTAAGTTTTAATTTCTTTTTGTAAAAATAAGTTTTAAAAATTAAAAATACAAAAATATAAAAAGAAAAAAACAAAATATATATATTTTTAAGAGTTTGTTTAAAATAAATAAAATTATAAAGTATTTTTATTTCTATTTTAGTTTTTAAAATATAAGTTTAATTTAATTTATATAAATATTTTGTAATAAATTAGAAAATTAAAAAAAAATAGAAAAAAAAAATATAAGTAAAACTGAATCGGGCCGAACACTGTAGTAGCCCAACAAACTGAACTAGATCCGTAGGTCATGCGACCCCATGACAATATAACTAACACTCCATGCAATAGACAGGCCTGAAACCTCGTTTGATCAGAATTAGGGTTAGTTTAATAATAATTATTATTAATTAATTAAGTTTAGGGTTTAAATTAATTATTATTATTATTATTATTATTATTATTATTATTATTATTATTATTATTAACCTAATTAGGGTTATTTAGTTTATTATTTAGTTTTAGTTTTACTATTTAGTTTGTAATTTAATTTTTATCTAGTTTTATTAATTAGATAAAATTGATACTTTTATAAAATAAATAATATAAAAATAATATTTTTATAAAAATAAGTAATTTTATCTTTTTATAAATTGTATATTTTAATAATTTATTTCATAATTTGTATTTTTATCATTCGTAATTAGTTTTAAGATTAGTTTTTACCGTAGTTATTTTTAATTCTAGATTTTTAGGCTTTGCCGTAAAATCCCTTAAGTGCTTTTTCTTTAGACTAAGATTTAGGTGCTTTAGAATTTTGCGACGCCGTTTTAAGATTTTAGTACTTTTTAAGTTATTGCCGTTTTGGATTTAGAATTCCTCTAAGTTTTAATACCTTTAGACGCAACTTTTAATATTTAGTTTTTAGACTTTTGAGTTTCGACGCTTTACTTTCTTATTATTATTTTTCGACCTTTTATTTTTCGACGTTTTACGACGCACTCTTTTTCTTTCTCATTTCTACGCTCTAGTTTTTAGGACATAGATTTTTTTTCTTCAAAATTTCGACGAAAAATTATTTTAAGCGGTTAAATTGATAGACATCCAAAATTTTCTGGTTCGTAGTAATAGTTGGATTTGTTAGTGACGAGTTGTGGGCTTCCGATTTAAAGGGTCCTGGCTACCTGCTGCATCTATTGGCTATTCGAAACGTGGGCAAAATCAGAAAAGTCTATTAATTTGATAGCTTATATAATTTTTATCTTTTATAACTAATAGGATGTTCTGTGAATGCACCGAGCAAAACGTTCATCACCTTTCATACGTTCACCATCTGTAACTCGATCAAGACATCTAGCCAATGTTGTCGCCATTGATTTTTCTTTAGAATCGTCATCTAGTCGACCAAGTACTCCAATTCAAATTTTCGATAATCCATTTTTTGAACCCGACCTCACAATTGAGAATCCGGAGGATATTCAGGGATAATTCAGAGATCCTGAACCACTAATCATTTCTCCTGAACTACAAATCACTCATCCAGAGATTGTTGAGGAAGAAACCATTAAGTCAGAATCCTCTAGTGATTCAGATTCAACAATTTCAATCATCGAAAATCTGGAACCTCTAAGTATGGAAGATCGAATGAGAACTAAACGCACTGGCCAAGGTCATGCCATTACTCAACCAGACATTAATGTGCCAGATTATGAAATCAAACGACAAATCCTACACATGGTAACTAATCAATGCCAATCTAGTGGTGCGCCGAAGGAAGATCCAAATGAACATCTTCGTACCTTTAATAGGATCTGTACTTTATTCAAAATAAGAGAAGTTGAGGATGAACAGATCTATCTCATGTTATTTCCCTGGACTTTAAAGGGAGAAGCCAAAGATTGGTTAGAATCGTTACCTGAAGGGGCGATTGATACATGGGATGTTTTAGTTGAAAAATTTCTTAAACAATTCTTTCCGGCATCTAAAGCCGTGAGACTTCAAGGAGAAATTGTTACGTTTACATAAAATCCAAATGAAACTTTATATGAGGCGTGGACAAGATTTGGAAAGTTGTTAAGAGGATGTCCGCAACATGGTTTAGACACTTATCAAATAGTACAAATATTCTATCAAGGATGCGACATTACCACAAGAAAAGACACCGACATAGCAGCTGGTGGTTCCATTATGAAGAAAACCACAACTGAAGCTTACAAAATTATTGATAACACTGCTTCCCACTCACATGAGTGGCACCAAGAAAAAGATATCGTTAGATCATCTAAAGCGGCTAGAGTCGATTCTAGCCATGACTTTGATTCCATTTCTGCAAAGATAGATGCTTTCGAGAGACGAATGGAAAAGATGACTAAAGATATTCACACAATACGAATTAGTTGTTAGCAGTGTGGAGGACCACATTTGACAAAAGATTGTCTCAGTATTGAACAAACAATGGAACAAAGAGAGAATGTTTCATACATGAACCAAAGGCCTGGAAATAATTATCAGAATAATTATCAACCTCCAAGAACAATCTACAATCAAAACTAGAATTATAACCGAAATGTTCCATACAACAACCAACAAGGTCCTAGCAATCAACAAGTATATAATAATACTTACAATCAGCAAAGACCTATTTTTCCAATTAAACCACCACAAACTGATGATAAAAAGCCAAATTTAGAAGACATGATGTCAAAGCTAGTTGAATCTCAAACGCAGTTTTTCACATCTCAAAAACAAACTAATGAACAAAATGCTCAAGCATTTAGAAATCAACAAGCTTCTATTCAAAATCTGGGGCAAAAAGTAAGCAACCTAGCAAGGTTGATAGGTGAAAGAAAACCGGGGAGTCTACCTAGCGATACAAATGCTAACCCCCGGAATGAACAGCTAAAGCCATTACCACAAGAAGTGGTATTACACTTAAACCACCTGAAATACCTGTAATTTCTGATGACTCTATTCCTACTACACAAGAACCACAATCTGAGCAAGAAAAGGAAAAAGAACCGGTAGTTGAAAAGGTTAATGAAGATAACACAGTTAAGGCTAAACCTTATGTTAAACCATACCAACCACCACTTCCTTACCCGAGTAAAATGAGAAAAGAAAGACTTGAAGTCAAGCAATCCAACTTCTTGGATATGTTTAAACAAATAAATTTCAATCTTCCTTTCATTGATGTGATATCAGGAATGTCAAGATATGCTAAATTTCTGAAAGATCTAATCACAAATAGAAAGAAAATGGAAGAACTCTCGGCTGTTATAATGAATGCTAATTGTTCTGCAGTGTTGTTGAATAAGATACCAGAAAAACTTTCAGATCCAGGAAGTTTCACAATTCCATGTTTTCTGGGTAGTCTTAGTTCAATAGAAGCATTGGCAGACTTAGGTGCTAGTATAAATTTAATGCCATATTCATTATACGCTAAACTAGACCTTGGAGAATTAAAACCAACACGAATAAGTATACAACTAGCCGATCGATCAGTAAAATATCCTAGAGGGATAATGGAGAACATGCTAGTTAAAGTTGGTACTTTAGTATTTCCAGTAGATTTTGTTATTCTGGACATGGAAGAAGATTCTCGAGTTCCTCTCATATTAGAAATACCATTCTTAAACACGGCTAAAGCAATAATAGACGTGTTCAGTAAGAAACTGACCCTAAGTATAGAGGACGAGAGTGTTACCTTTTCTGTTGATAGAGCCATGCAACAACCGCAATCTGCAGATGATACATGTTATTATATTCAAACTATAGATTCATATGCAGAATTGTTAGAAGAATTTCCAGAATTACAAGGAACAGGAGAATGTTCTTTAGGAGAAGGAACTGAACCAATTGATGAAGCTGAAATGTTAACCGCACTCATGGCTAATAATTACGAACCAACAACAGAAGAACTTCAAATGTTAAAAGAAGAAGACAGATATCGATACAAATCATCGATAGAAGAACCACCGACATTAGAGTTAAAACCACTTCCAAACCATTTGGAATACGCTTATTTACATGGTGAATCAGAATTACCTGTAATAATATCGTCTTCTCTTACTGAAAATGAAAAATCTCGACTCAATTCTGTACTAAAAGCTCATAAACCAGCTATTGCATGGAAGATTCATGACATTAAAGGTATAAGTCCTTCGCATTGCACACATAAAATCCTTATGGAAGAAGGTCATAAAACGTATGTGCAACGCCAACGAAGACTAAATCCTAATGTGCAAGATGTTGTTAAGAAAGAAATTATTAAACTGCTAGATGCAGGTTTAATTTATCCAATCTCTGATAGTCCATGGGTAAGCTCAGTTCAATGCGTACCTAAGAAGGGTGACATGACTGTCATCACAAATGAAAAAAAATGAGCTTATTCCTACTAGGACTGTAACAGGATGGCGTGTCTGTATTGATTATAGAAAATTAAAAAACGCCACCAGAAAAGATCACTTTCCCTTACCTTTCATTGATCAAATGTTGGAAAGATTAGCCAGAAATAGTTACTATTGTTTTCTTGACGGTTTATCCGGATATTTTCAAATTCCAATAGCAACCGAGGACCAAGAGAAAACCACGTTCACGTGCCCTTATGGTACTTTTGCTCATAAATGCATGCCATTTGGACTTTGCAACGCCCCTGCAACCTTTCAAAGGTGCATGATGGCGATTTTTCACGACATGATAGAAGAATGCATGGAAGTTTTCATGGATGACTTTTCAGTCTTCAGTGATACTTTTGAAACATGTCTAGTTAATCTTGAACGAATGCTTATTAGATGCGAGCAATCAAATCTAGTTCTTAATTGGGAGAAATGCCATTTCATGGTTAGAGAATGCATCGTTCTTGGTCATAAAATTTCAAAGGAAGGAATTGAAGTGGATAGAGCTAAAGTAGATGTAATTGCTAAACTTCCACATCCCACCAATGTTAGAGGAGTTAGGAGTTTTCTAGGGCATGCCGGTTTTTACTGACGTTTCATAAAAGATTTTTCTAAAATTGCCACTCCTATGAATAAACTCCTAGAAAAGGATGCTCCATTCATCTTTTCAGATGAATGCATCAAATCTTTTAATATTCTTAAAGAAAAACTCACTAATGCGCCGATCATGATAACTCCAAATTGGAATTTACCATTTGAACTAATGTGCGATGCACGTGATTTTGCAATGGGAGCCGTTTTAGGACAAATGATTGAAAAATGATTTCAACCTATTTATTACGCTAGTAAGACGTTACAAGGAGCACAAACGAATTACACAACTACTGAAAAAGAACTCCTTGCTATTGTCTTTGTTTTTGACAAATTTCGTTCATATCTCGTTCTAGCAAAAATGGTGGTCTATACCGACCATTCTGCTCTTAGATACCTATTTTCAAAACAAGATGCCAAACCACGATTAATACGTTGGATCTTACTCTTACAAGAGTTCGATATTGAAATCCGAGACAAAAAGGGAGCAGAAAATCTCGCAGGTGATCATCTTTCTCGTCTTGAAAATCTCGAATTAGAAGTTCTAAATGAATCGGCCATACAAGATAACTTTCCTGATGAATATCTATTGAAGATCGATTATAATGAAATTCCATGGTTTGCAAACTATGCAAACTATTTAGTATGTGGATTCCTTGAAAAAGGGTTGTCGTACCAAAAACGAAAGAAATTCTTAGTGATATAAAACACTATTTTTGGGAAGATCCACATTTGTTTAAAAGTTGTCCCGATGGAATAATCCGCCGATGTGTATTCGGGGATGAAGCTAGTCAAATCTTAAACCATTGTTACACAGGACCAACATGAGGGCATTATGGGCCTCAACTCACAGCAAGAAAAGTCTACGACGCTGGATTCTATTGGCCTACAATTTTCAAAGACGCGCACCTTCTTTGTAAATCCTGTGATGCTTGTCAAAGGGCCGGAAAAATAAGTCAACGTGATGAAATGCCATAAAATGTCATTCAAGTATGTGAAGTATTTGACGTTTGGGGTATTAACTTTATGGGTCCATTTCCAAAATCTCATAATAATCTCTACATTCTCGTTGCCATTGATTATGTATCTAAATGGGCGGAAGCACAAGCTCTCCCAACTAATGATGCACGAGTTGTAGTCAACTTCTTAAAACGTCTTCTTGCTAGGTTCGGAACACCGAAAGCTTTAATAAGTGATCGGGGTACTCATTTTTGTAATAATCAACTTGAGAAAGTTCTCAAAAGATATGGAGTAACTCATAAAATCTCAACTGCTTATCATCCACAAACAAGTGGACAAGTTTAAAATGCCAACCGAGCATTAAAATGTATTCTAGAGAAAATCATAGGATCAAATTCGAAGGAATGGTCCATGAAATTGGAGTATGCACTCTGGGCTTTTCGAACAGCCTACAAAACTCCAATTGGAACCACACCTTTTAAACTCTTTTACGGAAAAGCATGTCACCTTCCAGTAGAAATTGAGCACAAATCATTTTGGGCTTTGAAGACATGTAATCTTGATTTGCATGAAGCCAGACGTCTACGGTTAAGTCAATTAAACGAATTAGAAGAGTTAAGACATGAAGCATACGAAAATTCATTAATCTATATGGAAAGAACGAAGAAATGGCATGATAAAAGAATCAGAAGTTCAAAAGAATTTAAGGAATGAGACAGAGTCCTTCTTTTCAATTCACGATTCAAGCTATTTCCTGGAAAATTGAAATCAAGATGGTCTGGACCATTCGTAGTCAAAAGAGTTTTCCCATACGGAATAGTAGAATTAATAAATTCAAATGGGATTGAATTTAAAGTCAATGGTCACAGAGTTAAACATTACATACATGATCCGATGGAAGTTGACAATGAAGTTAATCACAATTTCGACACCACAGCTAACTAAGTGTGGGAAGAATCAAGTCTTTTTAAGGGTACTATGTATTTCTGTTAGAGTTAGATATTCTGTTCTCATGTAGTTTTCGAGAATCGAATCCGAATGGTCTTTCCCTAGCAGACCCTAAAGAACTAGTCTTCTCCCTCCATTCTGAATTTTTATTTCTTTTAGGTTTTACGAGATGAAGAATTCCTTTGATCTGAACCATGGTCTACTACTACACGCTATTATTACTAAATGTAATAATAACATCTTCCCGAGTGAACTGGTATCATTCATAAGAGGCAAAATGGATGAAGTGAGGAGAAAACTCAGGAACAATCATCATAAGACACATTTTGGTAAAGGAAAATCAAAATCCGCAACATAAAGAAGAGCACGAAACCTTGAAAGATGTCATAAATGCGAAAAATGGTCACACGAAGGTAAATGTTTGAACAATCAAACATATTCAAATACCGAATTTGTTACTCTATGCAGAGAAGGACCGTTCATATGTTTAGAAGAAAAATTATTGAAGAATCGAGGTTACGCTTATGTATCTATGGAAAACAAAATCACACGACTCTCCTATGAGTCGGCTAAAGCAGGTCTTTGAGAATTCTTTCTCACAGGTAGGTATGTACAGTTTTTATTTTATTTTATTTTATTGCTTTTAACCTTTTGATAATAAACGCTGAATCGTTCACTATAAAGTATTAAATTGATATTCAATAAAATTAGGTATGTGAAACCGAAATTATTGATATCATACAAAAATTTATTACATCACTGCGAAATTTACCGTTTATTCTTAAAGTATAAATATCTTTAATCAATCAATCCAAAATATTCAGAAATTTGTCAGGAGTAAAACTAGGTAATTTAGCCGAAATTACTTTACCCAAAAGAGGGGTGTATATTTTTGATAATATTTGATTGATTAAAGTGGGATAAAAGACCAAAAAGATTTTTAATATTAATTTTTATCTTGTTTTTAAATTAATATTAAATTATTATTGTAAATTTTTAAAATCAATATATTTAAGTTTTTAAATATTTTAAAAATTAATATTTTCAATATAAGTTTATAAAATTAATGTATAAAAATATTAATAATATTAATATGAATTTTTAATTTTATGCATTTTAAATTTAAGTTTGGTGTGAATTTAAAAACAAAATTTACTTTATTTCATTAAGTTAAAAATATGATTTTTAAAATTTGTCGTAAGTTGAAGACTAGGTCGTTGAACCGAAATTGCTTTACCCGAGGGCGGGACGAGAAATTTTATTATCATTATTTTTAATCTTATTGAATTAAAGTATGTCAAAAACATTTAAAAAACCCAAAAATCTTTGCTTTTAAAACAGCGCTTTAAAATGACAAATTTTAAAATTTTGTCGAGAGACGAACTAGGTCGACGTACCGAAACGCCCTCATTCTTAAAAGAAACAAAATTTTAATTAATTTAATTTTTGTTTTATTAGTCAAAGGTTTTATAAAAAAAAAACACATTAGACCCCATGCGATCGCATGGGGTTTGTGCTGGAAAGCCATGCGGTCGTATGGCACTAAAATGCTGGATAGGATCAAAAGCCATCGAGCTGTTCTGTCTTCACAATAACACACACACAAACACACGAAAACTCTCCCAAAAATTCACCTAAAATCACCAATTTTCAACCAAATTTCGTCCTACAATCCGCTATAAACATGTCTTTTCTCAGATGGGGAAGCAGGAAGGTAAAGATTTCACCCCTAAAACTCTTTAAATTCGAGTTTTAGTGTTCTTGAGCTAATTTTTACCTAATTTGATTTTGTTAATTTTTAGTGTAATTAGAGTTAAATTGTTAGTATATTATGCATGTATAACCTAGATTGATGATATATATCATGATTTGAAGCCTTAAACTTCAAAATTTGTAGAAATCTAGGGTTTGTGTTCTTGAGCAATTTGGGGCTTTTTGATATAAACAGGTTATGGCCGATTTTTGTCATGAATTATTGCTAAATTAAGTAGTGTAACATGTTTAGGTAGCTAAATGATCCAAACATTGATCCTAAACATGATTTTTGAGAATTAAAGTAGACTTTTTAAGTCTAAAATTCATGAACTTGATTAATTTGATATAAATGCCATTTGAAACTTGTTTAATTGCTAGTAATGATTATTTTAACATGTTATTTGAGTTGAATGCTTATGAACTTTGTAAACATTTTCATATATGCTTATTTGAAAAAGTGTAGAATTGATAAAAATATGAAAATGAGTATAAGTTTAATATGGATTAAACATGTTATTGTAATTGTTTTAATTTGTTATTTTGCTAACACTAATGCATATTTGGATGCACAAATTTTGTGTTTAATGTGTTTTGCAGAGAAATACCGATACGGACGGTGCATCATCGTCTAGGCAACCTGATCCGGAACCACAGCCAGAGATGCAATATCACGAACCGGAACACCAACCTGAACAACAACAACATTATGATCAACACGTACCATACTATGAACCAGAACCACAATTTTTTATTGCCTACGTAGTATTTCCCATTCACCATATAATAGAACACCCAACAATTCATGAAGAACAGTTGCATCTCAATCTAAGGATTGATAGAAGTTGGAGAGATTACCCGATGTACCAAAGTAACAAATTTAAGTTTTGGACCAAAAATGTAGAAGTACCAAGGGTAATAGAATGGGAGCCTTTGGAAAGGGTCCACCTAGCTAACCCAGTTAGGCAGCATCTAATCCAAAGGTATGGCAGCTCTTCTTTTACTGATTGTAAACGTTTATTTACCACTCGTAGGCCTGTATAAAGAGTGATGTGTTGAGCTAATGAGTACTATAGCTTTTAATAAGGATGTAAATAGGTTAGATGATAAGAGTTTTCTTAGATTTTTACTTGGCCGTAGGATGTACAGGATGTCCATGCTGGACATGGCCACGGCTTTACAGATTTACACTCCCACTGAATTACTATCACCTAATTGTACAAATTCGATTTATCATGGTGAGTGGGTAGATAGAAATTTTGACGCTAACGCCATCTGGAGGCGTATGTCAAATTTTAATGTGTTTACGCGGGGAGGAAGACACTCCTATTTAGATATTAATAAAGCCGAGCTTCGTATAATACATAGATTCTTAGCAAACTCGATTACACAAAGAGGTAACAACAAGGAAAAAATGACCTTACACAATTTATTTTACCTTAAGTGCATTCGAAACACTAGAAGCTTTGTTAATATCCCCTACTGTATTGGTTTTTATCTGTCCAAAATGGTGGAAGGTATACAGGAAGGAGGAATAATAGGAGGAGGTATTTTTGTTACTCTCATTGGAGAGTATTTAGGTGTAGATAGGGATCAAGAGGGTCCGATGATGGTATGTAGGGAACAGGACGAGACTTTAGGTTTGCAAGTCTATCAAGGTGCAAAGGTATTGACTAGGAGATGCAATCAGGCAGTACAATATCAGGGCCGCCATCCATAGGTAGAGAGGGGTTCGGATGAGGAGATGGAGGAAGCGGATGACATTAGGGATGTCATTAGGGATAGTGCTACTGACGTTTTCCAGCGTATAGATGAGGTAGAAATGACTAATGAGGATAGGCATCGTCGGTATGAGCAGTGGCAAGCCGCGAATGAGTATGTGACTTCCAGGCGACGCCAATACGATAGCTGGCAAGTTCATCAGCACCAAATCATGAGCCATCTATCATATCAGGTACCAAATAACTACTTCCTGACTCGGCCTGCTTACTATCCACCGCATCAGCCCGACATGCGACCACCCTTTGACCTGTACGACCCCAATCAAGCATACCAGAACACCTATCACCAACCATGGAACCCAAACGATGATATGAACTGGAACCCCTATCCAAATCAATAGTGTTCCATTGGTGATTACTTATCTTTTATTATTTTATCTATTTATGCTAAACATTTAACATTTTGATACTTTAATGTAATGTTTAATATTTTTATTATTTTTGTACTAATATTTCATTTTTTGTAATTTGAAAGTGGGATATCAAGTCCCATTTCAAATTACCATGCATGTTTATATTTGTATTGTATGTATTTTATCTCATGTACACAACAGGGTAAAACAGCGCATTTTCAAAGACTGGCATTAAGATCAGCAAAAGCTATTAATTTTGACGACAAAACAAAAATAAGTATGATGTAACAACAGACGGAATGAACAAATGATGTGCACCATTTATCATTCAACACAAACAACAATATGTTTGGAAACTTTGGTAAAATCTTAAATCATCTTTTTACACTAATCACCCTCAATAATTTAAATGATTACTGATTTCTTGGAAATGAGGGCATTGCAAGATCTTAAGTGTGGGAAGGGGTTAAATTCTTTCGGATTTTTAAATTTTTTTTTAATTTAAACACTTGGTTACCATTAAAAATACTAGTAACGCAGTAGTTGTATTAGAATCTAGTTCTCTCTGATAATAAAGAACAGCCCTAGTCTTATATAATGACTACCCAATTCTAGTAAAATTTTTAAAATTTTTTCAAATAAATGAATTCAAAATCATGTTTATACACATTTATGAACGATAAAACTAGGTGTTAACACAGAAATTATTGTTACCTCGGAAATGACATAAATTGAGAAACAACTCAAAATGCTTGAATTCATTTAAAATGGAATAAAGGATAATAAAAAGGCAAAGAAAGGAAAATAAAAGCCAAGTGTGGAAAAAATTTACCAAGTTATTTAGAACATATATCACATATTTTTGTACAAATAATTAAAGATACTTTTGTTTTGAACGATATTAATTAGTTTTATCCAGTTTATTGTAATATAAATGGAATTTAAAAGGAAGTAAAGTATTCCGAGAAAAAGACACGCGCTTCTTGATTTAGGTCATGAAGTTGTCGTCCAGACCAGTTGTAGAGTCTACGAAAAACCTTGAAAAGTTTTCTCAAAAATCAGCTGGAAATCCACGGACCTCAGCATAAAACAGGGTCGCCAAGTGGTCAGACTTATCATAACCATGAGAGGATCTGTCTCGTACAATGGGGGGAGGGGGCACCGTGCAAATTAGCTTATAAGACTAATGAATCAGATCCCCAGAAAGGATATTCTCCTTAAAGATCAAAAATCAGCTTTTAAGCATGATATTACTCAATCCTTGAGATTGACCTTAAAGATTGAGAATTACAAACTCATGGAATTCAATGATATCTAAACTCGAGTTGAACGAGAAAATATTTTGATCAAATTACAAGCCGATTTGTTTTCTGAAAACCCATTTTCAATGTGTTCATTACCATTTTACGTAAAATCCTAAGAATTCACCAGAATTCATTAGGTCACCTGAACCAAATCGGGTGTCAACCGTAAGAATGGTGGTTGCATAGCATGGTCGAAGACAGGACCTTGTGCCAGACCGAAAAACTATAGGGTGATCTTTACTATTGCTCCTACAAAGGATAGTAATTGCATCCGACACGATATAGACCATAATTAAAAGCATGTCACGGGACATTGCCTTAACAATTGCTTGTTCAACGCTTTCCTTTACAACTGGACGGTAGTTTACCGAAAGGTAATATACGGAGCAAGTATACTGGACGTGTTGCTTTCCCAATACAAGGTTAGCAAGTGGGTGACACAAAACCATAAGTTTTAAGCTAAAATTTTCAAATCTGAAACCCACAAAATCCACAAAAACATTTTGCAAACACCGGTGAAGGGTTATTCCGAAAAACTTATCTAGGGTTTCTCGCTAGATTGAATTTTCAAAAGATCAAAAGTTTTTATAAAGATCCAATTTTCTTAAAGGATCTAAATTTTTATAGTCATGTGGGACTGTAAATCACATCGTTACTACCATTGTTCATACCGCCATATTAAAATCACTGATGTACAAAGTGTGAAGAATAAAGAAGTGATTCTAGTAAAGTTTTATTCAAGTTCTATATTGCTCGAGGACAAACAACGCTCAAGTGTGGGAATATTTGATAATGCTAAAAACGAACATATATTTCATAGCATTATCCTTCAAGAAAGACAAGCTTTTAGTTGCAATTGTTCTATTTACAAGTGATATTCATTTAAATATTAAAAGGTGAAGACAAAAGACAGATTTGACGAATTGAAGACGCAAACGACCAAAAAGCTCAAAAGTATAAAATACAATCCAAGTGGTTCAATTTATTGATGAGAAATGTCTAAAAGTTACAAGAGTACGAGCCGCGAAACGCAAAGTACAAGATATTAAATAGTAAGAAAGGACGTTCGAAAATCCAGAACCGGGACATGAACCAACTATCAATGCACAACTCAACGGAGCTAAAATTACAAGTCAACGATGCACAAGAATATAATATAATATATAATTAATTATATAAAATTATATATATTATATTATATAAATTAAATAATCGAGCAGCCCACGTTTTAAAAGCAATGTGAGCTGGTACAGCTGGCCATGCGATCGCATGGCCAGGAAGAAGGAAATTCATGCGATCGCATGAAGGCCTGTAGCTGGCCAAGTCCTATAAATTGGAAAGATTTCGGACGAGTTTTAGACAATATAATTCAATCTCTCTCACTCTCTGATATATATTTATATTTATTTTATAATTTTAATTTTAATTTAAGATTAATAATAATAAGGTTATAGTGGCGAATGTTTTAAGTTTGTAAGTCGAAATTCTGTCCGTGTAACGCTACGCTATTAATACTCATTGTAAGTTATGTTCAACCCTTTTAAATTAATGTCTCGTAGCTATGTTATTATTATGTTTATTTAAGCCGAAGTAATCGTGATGTTGGATTAAATATTAAGACGGGGTAATTGGGCTTTGTACCATAAATGGGGTTTGGAAAAAAGACCGACACTTGTGGAAATTGGACTATGGGCTATTAATGGGCTTTATATTTATTTAACTGAATGATAGTTCGTTAATTTAATATAGAGATTTACAATTTGACGTATCTATAAATAACAACATACACTCGATCGGACACGATGGGCGGGATATTTATAAATACAAATAATCGTTCATTTAACCGGACAGGGGAATGGATTAATAGCCAATGAGTCCATTAAAACAGTGGTGGATTACATACAAGGACACTTGGTGTAATTGTTAATAAAGTATTAAAACATTGGATTGCACACAGTCGATAACTTGGTGTAATCATTAACAATGTATTAAACCTTATTACAGTTTAAGTCCCCAATTAGTTGGAATATTTGACTTCGGATATAAGGATAATTTGACGAGGACACTCGCACTTTATATTTATGACTGATGGACTGTTATGGACAAAAACCGTATGGACATATTGAATAATCCAGGACAAAGGACAATTAACCCATGGTAATAAATTAAAATCAACACGTCAAACATCATGATTACAGAAGTTTAAATAAGCATAATTCCTTTTTTTATATCTTATCGCACTTTTAATTATCGTACTTTTTAATAATCGCAATTTTATTTACCGTCATTTTATTTATTGCACTTTAAATTATCGCACTTTTATTATCGTCATTTACTTTACTGTCACGACCCTACTTTTTCCGTTATCTTTTACCGTTAATTATTTAACGACCGTTAACTGTTATTTGTGCCACGTCAATTACATGACCTATATTATTATTTTTGTAATAATATATATATTAATTATTATGTGTTATGTGAATATTTGTATTCATATTTTAAGTTATACGTTTCTACGTGTCGCGGATTTCTATCCGGCGAATCTTTTCGGTTTTCAAACCAACGGTCGAGTTTTTGGGATATTTAAATCCTAATTATTTTAAATATGATATTTTAAGATCATATAATTATATATAGTATTTATATATATTTTTCGTCGCGTATTTGTTATCTCTCCGAATTTTTAATCGCATAAGCGTGTTTTCGCGTTTCGGGTTTCGTTCGGGCTTTTGGGCCACAAGTAAATCAATTTTAGACATTTGCTCTCATTCCTCCTCTCCCCTTAATTTTTCATTTTGTGATATTTTTTTCATTTCGTCAAAAATCCCTTAAACCTAATTTTAGACATTTGCTCTCATTCCTCCTCTCCCCTCCCTTTGTGCCGTTGCCCAACACCACAAAAACATCATCATCATTCAATCTTGCTTGGATCAAGGATTAAACAACATAAATGTGTTCCTCTCAATCTCCTCTACGCGATTATACTTATTGATTATCATTTGGGTATAAACCCTAACCCTAGAACTTTTGATTTTTCATTATTTTTCTGTATTTTGATTATATATTGATAGTATGATGATTACTTGTTGTTGTAATGGTGTTTGTATGCGTAGAATTACTCGAATACATATGTTTTCGGTTTGATATAATTGGGACAGCAGCTTTTTATTTAATTCTGGAATTGTGACTGATATAAAAGTGAAAATAAAGTAGTTATATGCGTTCCTCTCATCAAGACATTAATTTTAGACTCCAGATTCATGTCGTTTCGATTCCCGTAGCCCTAGATATGATCAAAATGGTATTTTGTTGAAATTGAAATGTGATATTGATATGAACCAGGTTTGGTCCGACTTTGTGACCATATTTGGTGACTTTAGGGTGTGTTAGTGTGTTAGGATCAATTATGGGATGAACTTTCATGTTCGGGTCATCTAAATCCGAGCCACGAATCACCCGTTATGGTTAAAACACGATTTTGATTGAATTGAAGTTCCAAGTGGTGTCATGGCTGATCACCACGACTTGTGGACTGTTCTTGGTGTGTTCTTGAGTGTACCAAAGTGTTGGGTGGTTTGATTAGGCGGAGATATATGTAAGGCTCGCTGAAAACCGACACCCGGGGATCAAGATACGACCCGATGAACTTTTGATTTAAAACTTATGATTAATTATTAAACTTATGATATAAATAATGAGTTTCATTATCATTTAATTACTTATGATATAAAAATTAATTATTAAATTTTAAGACTTATGATATATATTTATTATATCATTTAATTATTACTTATGATTTAATTAACATTTTAATTAAACTTATGATTAATAATACTTTTATTATTAATGGAAAATACTTATGATAAGTATTAAACTTATATTATGAGATTATTATAATAAGACTTACAATAAGGATTAATTAATTATTTAATTATTATAAGGCTTAGTTATTATTTATTTATAATTTAATTATTAAATACTTATGATTTAATAATTATAATTAGAAACTTATGATATGATTAATAATTCATTATTAATTAATAATACTTATGATATGATTTAAAATTTATTATTAATTAATAATACTTATATTATGACTAATATTTAATTAATTAATTAAATACTTATGTTATATTAATTATATCATTTAAACTTATATTAACTTTAATAATTCATTTTAATTTAATTAAACTTATGTTATGACATAATTAGACATATTTAACTTTAATAAACGTTACAACTTACATTATTATTACAACTTACATTTTTAAAATTAACGTTGACTATGTTTGACCAAGGTTGACTTTTGAGTTGACTTTCGGTTGACTTTGACTTTCAGTTGACTTTTGTTGACTTTCTAATTAAGGAAACTTTCCTAACTTATAAACTTTCCTAAAATAGCAACTTTCTAAATTTGGAAACTTTTCAAAAATAGAATCTTCTCAAAAATAGAAACTTTCCAAAAGTAGAAACTTTCCAAAAATAGAAACTTTCCAAAAATGGAAACCTGCTAAAAATAGAAACTTTCTAAAAATAGAAAGTGTGTGTCCGTACACTGTTTCGATCAAAAAGATGCATGCTGAGTATTGTTCTATGACTACTTGCAACATGTACAATAGCTATCATACTAAGACTTGACCTAAGTTAGTTATTTATATCGACCTGCTTTATTTATAGGTCGGCGTTGTGATCATTCCTGATCACTGTACTCATTTGCTGTTCGCGTAATTGTGTTGGTTACTTCGTTACTATTAAGGTGAGTTATACTCCCGTTTTTACATACTTTTCAAAGTATATTTTTGGGATGTGATTATATGCATTTTATTTCACGTTTAGACACAAGTGACAATTAAATTTAAATTATTCATTGTGAGTTGGACAAAAATATTCCCTAGTCTGGTAACTATAATCATTGATTTCTACCGGTGAACGCAAATCTTACGGATAGATCTATCGGGTTTGACAACCCCATTTTGAGCTAGTCGCGCTAGCAATTTATAATCGGAATGTTTAGTACTTCGTATTTTGTTGTAGATACACTGTCCAGTGTATATTATTATTGTGTTTGGCAAGGGTAAATAAAGGGTTAAGTGGTTACCAGGTTGCTCATTGATAATGGAATAATGTTTAATGTTTTCTAACATTTTTAAATCTTGTGGTCTAAAGTTTATTCAATTATTTAAACATATAATTCACTCAACCTTTGTGTTGACAGTTTATTCGCATGTTTTCACAGGTACATGAGTTTATGTGATGCTTCCGCTGTGTTTAGAAGAGTCTGCATGCATTTGGGTAGATGTTAATGAAACAATTTATGAAACTTAAGCTTGCATTCTGTTTTTGGATAATTTAAACTTGTGGTTTATTGACAATGTTTTATGTCAACTTTGATTAATTAATATGTTGGGTTACTTTTAAACTACATATTTTGGTATGCTTTCCTTTTTGGGAAACTTTTGAAATAAAAGAATGCAATGTCGTTTGTTAAATTCATTTAAGTTTGATCAAGCTGTGGGACCAAGTGACGGTGCCGTTAAGTGTTTTGACGGGGCCATCACATTTACGCTTTAAATTAAGTTATATTTGTTTTTAATATTTTACATTAGGTTTTAATTGTGACTTAAGAAATAAAATTGACAAACCGGTCATTAAACGATAAAAACCCCCTTTTTATAATAATAATAATACTACTTATATATATATATATATATATATATATATATATATATATATATATATATATATATACACACATATACATATATATATATATACATATATATATATATATATACATATATATAAATATATACATATATATATATATATATATATATACATATATATATATATATATATACATATATATATATATATATATATACATATATATATATATATATACATATATATATATATATATATATACAAATATAGTTTAAATATAGCGTTAAATTTAGTCGTATCCCTGTGGAACGAACCGGACTTACTAAAAACTACACTACTGTACGATTAGGTACACTGCCTATAATGTTGTAGCAAGGTTTAGGTATATCCAATCTAATAATAAATAAATAACTTGTGTAAAATTGTATCGTATTTAATAGTATTTCGCAATAAAAATATAACTATTTCGTATACACCTCGCATAACATCAGTTACTGTAAACTTTGCCTGACATATTCCGTAAATTCCTCCGTAATCTATGAAACCTTTTGTTCTATATATACATATATTCTAGGTAATTAGAATATCATCCGATAGCCAGAAATCATTTCATATCGAAAAATCCTTTATTCAATAGAACAAAATGGAATTCGTCATTAGTTCAAGTCCCTCGGATTCCGAAATGAAATTCCACTCAAGCTCCGAAAGCAGTGTGACTGGAATGGATCAACCAATCAGCCATCATCTATTCTGGATGAACTGGTGATGGGTTCGTAGTCTACTTAATCATTGGAGATAAGAAGAAGGCGATCCTTTCCATCCACCACATTGTCCTCTTGGCAATGAACCTGAAGCACTTACCGACGAAACTTTTCGAGACACCATTTTCTCTCTCATTTCCATAGTATCTCGTCATGATAATATACTATCTCAAATTCTAGATCTTATTCATCCAGTCTCCGAACCGATAATCACCCCGGTGTAATAGAAGAAGTCAATGAGCTTCGCGCTTGGGTAGTGGCTTTAGAGAATATGGTGCAAAGGTTGCAAGCACCAACAGCAACACCGGTATCAACAGTACCACCATCATCAACGTCAACAGTACCATTACCACCACCAACCACAACCGCATTGTAAAACTCAACTTTACAATATGTCCCACAAGCAACAAGGTCATACGCCCTATAGATACCAAGGAATACCAACAACAACAAACGATGAAGTATTGATTCATAACTTCATTGGAGAAACATTCTGCGGTGATTATGTAATCTCTAAAGTCTGAGAGATTATCTATTCTAGCCCTAACCATAAATCAGATGAAGGAACCAAAATAATAGAAGGAAGAATAGAAACCCTGACAAGAATGGTGCGTGATTTATAAGCTAGACTTGTTTTACCAGTAGCATCAACAGTAGCGTTAGCATCACCAGCACAGTCAGTGCCGTCAGCATCGTCAGAATCAGTAGCACCCATAACATCAAAAGCTCCGCCAGTTCAAGAATCACCGTGGACATCATTATGAATCAACAATGATTATATTGTATCAATGAGTTATAAAGTATTAACTCATTTCCATTGAAGGATTTATATGTATATCTTATATATATAAATTTCTAAAAAAAAATCGTTCTGTACTAAGCTATTATGTGTGAATCTTAAATACTCGGTTAATTCATATTACTAATATGCTATGATGTACATCTTTCGTCAGCAACTTAGCCATCGTTAACTACAATCTCTATTTTAATTCAATGAGTTCCATTTCATAATAAATCAAGTGTATTATTCAAATATATGTTTGATTTTACACTTTCATCATCGATGTACTTGAAACTTTTCAGACAACATCATTCGTACCTTGCGAAGTTCACAAGAATTCCACAAATACCCACATCATGCATCAAAAAATAACGAAGTATTGATTCATAATTTCAATCACGTTCAAGAAATACTCCGTAAAAGTTATGTAATTTCTAAAGTTTAGGGATTATTCAGTTTTAGTTTCAACCGTAAATCAAATGAGTTTAATTTAATATTAACTCATTAAATCTATGTTATATCTGAAGAAAATATACACATATATATATTTTCATAAAGACTGTAATAAAATTCTTTTGTACAAAATATTAATTGTGAAATTTTTTTTAACTGGTAGGTAATATCCGAGAGATATATATAAATTCACAATTAATATGTTACATTCTTCGAATCTGATTAAGCAAATCATCAACTATACTCCCTACTTTCACAACAATATACATTCTTGTATAGAAATCAAGACAACCATACTCATTCAAATCTAAATACATATTCTGATTTTGAAATCTCAGAATTCAATTTGAGATATAACCGATATCATCACTCTTAGATTCCTACATCTTTCAAAGCTATATTTTGACTTCAAAACTGTGCTAAAACATCATTTCTATTCATGGAACACCGGAAAGTATTTGTATCATTCAAAATCCTAGAACATCATATGAATATTAACGATTACAATCTATGTTCAAACCCTTCGAAATTCCTGAAGACACTTCAAATAATGAACAATGGAGATGATGATCTAACCACATGTTACCCACAGTTATGTATCTGAGAAACTCTTGAAACCAAAGTCATAATTTAACACGTATCCGTGTTAGACCCTTTGGCATTTATTAGCTAAAATAACTTTGCGATCCCTTTATAAAGTAGTCAGTTTTGTCACAGCTCCAGCAAGTCAATTTCGACTCTTCAATCGAAACAGCCTTATTATAACCTTGATATATACGTTTCCCTTTCACCATCGTTACCAGAGAACCGTTTATGTTTCACCACATTAGCAATAAACTTACCAACAACTTCACTGATCTTTGACTTTCCGAAAAATCATTATAATTATCAAAACCCCATCATTTACTCATCTGCATCTTGTAACAGGAATTGCCATACGAATTATCAGAAATTAGCAATCAGTATTTTGAAATCTCGCAGCATGTCTACGCCAACAGTTATATGTGTATATATAACGTCTATCTCCTGGAACTTACATACTTCGAATATGAAGTTTCTGAAAAACACCCCGAATTGCGAACTAGTTCTCGAAATGCTGATGAAGTAGCAAAAATGATAAATGACCTTAACAGTAAAAAGTTTGATGATAAAGAATAGTGTGTTGGCAAAGCTCAGAAAAAGAGAAGATTTGGTACTGGAAAACGGATTGAGCAAACTATGAAGGAGGCTGTGGACAAATCACAAAGACTAAACCTGCCTTCAAAGAATCCAAATGATTCAGTGCCTGCTGAAGTCATTAACGAATACCTTGCTCCTTACTCTCAACTTTTGCGGACAATATTCTTCATCATCCTCTGATATTAGAAATTCTAAGATATCATCATATCTTTCATTATAAATATCTTTGATGTTCCTGAAGATATCTTCATACCGATTGTTATCCGAAATCATTTACCTCTTCGTGCTATCTGTGTAATATCATAAAGGAAACTATTTTAGTTCTAAATTCTGAAACCTTCGAGTTTGAAATATGAATGTTTTTGAAGTAGTGTTGGAAATTGAAGCATGATTTAGTATAATATAATGACACTTGATCAACGTGATTATATTACAGTAAGTCATGCTGAGTTTCTAAATGGAACACGATGATTCACAGATTATAACGTCATCCTGTGCCATGTTACACGACTCTTGTATTCTACTTAACCTTTAAACATATCAAGAAAATATTTTTCTTGATGATTCGGTCTTTTCCAGGTATTCTGGTAATTTGACAAATCAAGATCGTGCCATTACAATTTCCTTCTTAGAACAGTAACTATGTTCATTTCAAAATCCATACCTACAAGTTCTGGACTATTATTCGCTTGATTTGAAGTCGGGAAGAGGAAACAAAAGTATCGAACTTTTAAATATAAAAGAAAATAGGAAGCTCGACAACAACACATAAATTACAAATCGTGCATATCAATACGTATTGCAACGTAAAGGCACGGGAGAATTAAAAATATTATAATTCCATGGTAATAGTAAAAGTAGATAAAATCCTCCGGTGGTAGATGAAAAAGAAGAATGACAGATATGAAAGTTAGGAGTATATCGAGAATCAGCACTGGATGGAGCATATTGACGAATACTTTAAAATATGAGTTGAAGGAGAAAGGATAGAAGGTGTGAGTTGTTTGGAAACGAAGAAGGTGGAATTATAGTGAAATATCCGACAGGAAAATCGAGATGGATTATCGCATTAAATCGAAGAAGGTCATAATTTCCTTAATCGCCGAAGAATCAAATCCTATATAGATTACAAAGATTTTCTTTAATCCAGAGATCAACCGTGATGACGTCAAAAGATAAGGCAAATCTCTATTTTCTCATTTCATTCTTTTACGATAGCTTCACTCATACGCTTCGGGAAATCAAATTATTTTATCCGTATTTCTTATTTATGATAAAATTCTATGTATCAGCTTATATTCGTCATAATAACATTCTTACTGTTAGTCATGACGACCTCGATAAAATTTCGGGGACGAAATTTCTTTAACGGGTAGGTACTGTGACAACTCAGAAATTTCCGACCAAATTTAAACTTTATCTTTACATTATTTCGACACGATAAGCAAAGTTTACTAAGTTGAATCTCAAAGATTTTAAATTGTGTTCATGTAACGACCCGGATTTTTCCGCTATATATAAGATTAATATTTACATAATTAAATGTTTCCAACATATTAAGCAATCAAACTTGTCAAGATATATATATTTGGAATGGATTTTATGCAAATGTTTGGCCACCCAGTCTGTATGACGATTCACGAACGTCATAATTTGTGATAATCATTAAATAGAATATATATTTTGATATATATATATATATATATATATATATATATATATATATATATATATATATATATATATATATATATATATATATATATATATATATATATATATATATATATATTTATGACATGTTAAAATGATATTTAAGTATCTCATTAAATATATTAACAAAGAATTATATATATAAAATGAGACTACTAACTTAAAGACTTCAAGACTATATACATATATTGTATTTACTAACGTTATAGTAACTTCTAAATTAAAATATATGTATATGTATTGTATTAATATGTATTAATACACTTATGAAGGACTTAAACATATATACTAACATACTTATACTCAACAAAGATAGCTATACTCATTTTTCTCATTCAATTTCATTAAGAATTCTACTCGTATTCATTCGGTATTTATACCCATATCATACCCAGCTTCTATACGTATTTACTATTGGTATATACCAACAATAAACTCCAATGATCAGCCACTAGACATGATGTTACATGTGGGAACCAACCATTTAACCTCATGTATGACTTATATGCTAGAAAACAAGCTAAATAATTCTATATATCCATCCCATATTCACGCCATTTTGCACACACACACATACAATTCCATTTCCAATTTTCTTCCAAGTTAATTCACTCTCTAATCTCTCTTCATTTACCTACTCAAGAACTCAGTAAACAACCTTCACTTTGATCAAAAACTACATCAAAGATCAAGCTTAAAACACCATAGAAAGAATCACTCAAGAACGTATCAAGATAGTCGTCCGATTTCAAGGAGATTACTTCCAATCTTTCAATTCAACTCAACCACTCTTTAGGATCAAGAATTATACTTCCTTTCCAGTAGCTTTTCATCTTTTAATCAAGGTAAGAATCATATATAAGCTTTGATTCAATTTATATACTTATAACTATCTTAATTCAAGATAGAATTCTTATTCGAATTTTTGTTCATTTCATGTTCATACTTCAAGAGTTTCCAAGCCATCAAAGATACTTTTGATTCCAAGATTTTTCCTATCTTTTCCAGTAGCTTTATCCAAGTAACTTTAGGTAGTAACCTTATTCATAATCTTATACGATTCATATTCATATAGCCATCTTATTTTGAGTTATAACTAATAACAACAAGAACATAGTTTAGATTATTTCTAAACTTGTTTGCAAATAAACTTAATCCTTCTAACTTGACTTTTAAAATACTTCAACACATGTATTATGACAGTATATCAAGCTAACATAAGGATATAAAACTTGTAAACACGAAGAACACCTTAAAATCGAATATACGCCGTATTAGTCGAACGGGGGCTGTTTTGGGTTTAATTTTAAAAACCTATCTTAAACTTTGAATTAAAAGATTTCCTTTGGTGAAAAATCTTATTTTATATGGATATGAAATATATCCAAAATCCATAGTTAAACTCTAAATGGAAGTATGTTTTTCAAAAGGGTCATCAAGATGTCGTTCTTACGACGGATATGACTATCTTCTCTTATTTGACACCTAAGCTGTATTTTCGACTATAAACCTATACTTTTTCTGTTAAGATTAATAATGTTGAGTTCGATACGAAATCATGGCAACTCGAATCACTCAAAACGGATTTGTAACGAAGAAATTATGGGTAAAACAAAATTGGATATTTTTCTTAATTTTTAGCTACGAACATGATTTATAAAAATGGATGCTAACTTTATCCTAGCTAACTTACCTTGTATCCTACATTTATTTATACATGTCTTGTTCCCGAATTTATGGAAATACAATTTATAATAGTCGTGATTAAGTTCTACGACAATATATTATAGTCTTAATAAAGATCGTAAGGCACCATATATATATATATATATATATATATATATATATATATATATATATATATATATATATATATATATATATATATATATATATATATATATATGACTTGATCACCGTGAATTCGTATACAAAGTTTTGACATATCATTTTGACTTCTTCTATATATATTATTGGAACGAACTATTAGACACCATTGGCAGTAATCTCGAGTTAGCCGTGGGTCGAAGTGGATTCCAAAATATTATATACTTTGAGTTGTGATCGAGCCTGAGACATGTATACAATGGGTCGCGGATTGCTTCAGACAATATACATATTATGTGTCTTATTATATTAAGACAATATATTATAGTGTTAGTGAATTCTAACACAATATACGCAATTATATATATATATATATATATATATACACTGTTGGACTATTGGACTATTGGACTACGAACGTTGGACTACTAACAATGGACAATTAAAATTATCACAAGTATCATAAGTATGGAATATTAATTATATATATATATATATATATATATATATATATATATATATATATATATATATATATATATATATATATATCTTGATACAAGAATATTATTATTAGGTTCGTGAATTTGTCAAAGGCTAAGTCTTACCACCATCTATTCGAAAATCATCAAAAGTGAGTTATAGTCCCATTTTTACTATCTAAATTATTTTGGGATGAGAATACATGCAAAATTTATAAATGTTTTACAAAATAAGCACAAGTTCATGGAACTACATTCTACGATTTATTTGTTATACCAGATATCTGTACTTATTATTATGCTTGGTAACCTAAGAATTAGTGAAAAACACTAATTGACGCAAATCCTAAAGGTAGATCTACGGGCACCAACCACCCCCATTTTCGAATAGTGTAAATGCTTTAGTACTTCGAAGGGTTCTTGTCATACATTTGAATAGTGGAATGTATGATGCCAGATATCTTAAGCGCTCTATGTTAAGGTCGGTTACCAGGCGACTCATCGTATGAATGATTTTGGCAGTTGTAATGATCCTGCGCATTTAATTAAATGAAATCTTGTGGCTTATTAAATGTTATGATTATTATATAGAATTTAAACCTATGACTCACCAACATTTTTGTTGACGTTTTAAGCATGTTTATTCTCAGGTGAATATTAAAAATGCTTCCGCTGTCGTATGCCAACCCAAGGTCAAGATTTGGAGTCGGCATAATTGTTTATATTGTTTAAACTTGCATTCGGAGTATTTGTTGTAATATATTTGATCATATTGTAATGGGTTGTGTAAAAACTTATTTATTTGAGGAGATTGTCTTTGATAGACAATCTAAATTATGTCATTAAGACCTTTATTCAATAATAAATATTATGGTTGTTTTTAAAAACAAATGCAAGATTTGAAAAAAACGTCTCATATAGAGGTCAAAACCTCGCAAAGAAAACAATTAATATGAAACGTTTATAATTAATATGAACGGGGCATTTCAGTTGGTATCCGAGCATTGGTCTTAGAGAATCAAAAAAAATTTCATTAGTGTGTCTAACTGATTTTTGATCCATTAGTGAGTCTGGACTTCGACCGTAATTATTTTAAAAATGATTGCTTAATATAATTATTGGAAACATAAGATTATTGACATATCAATATTATAAGATATATCATTCTCTTAACGTGCCTGCTATTATGTGATAGATGACTTCATCCGATCATATAAGCATCTCTAGTGATTCAGATTTCATTTACTTATCAAGTGATTCGGAGGCTGAGTCAAAGCATACTACTTATGAACCAACGGAAAAGTTAACTTTTGGTGCTACCATTAAAGTGGAAAATTGTTGGGAAAATTAGGAAGATTCACAATTGCCAGTAGAGGTTCCAGAAGAGGATCCAGAAGAAGATCCCGAAGAGGAACCCGAAGAAGAGGATCCTGAAGAAGTTGTGGAAATTACCGAACCATAACGTGATTTGGGAAAATCTTTGGCTGTTATACCCGATCCCAAACCCGATGAACCTATTATGACCCAAAATATTTGTGATCATCCACCTGAACCACCTAAGAGACCAGTTTATAAAATGACTGCTCGTATAACGACTGTTGGTTTTGCTCCCAAACAATTAGCCGAAAGAACCAATTGGGAGGAATTGGAAAAAGAACTATCCAAACGAAAATCCAAACGTTTGGCCGAGAAAGAAAAAACGTCAACATCTAAGAAATCTCGCCGTTCTTGAACCATCGGCAGCTATCCTGTATTCCATGCATTGTATAATATGTATTATATTGTGTGTTTAAGTTTGTAAGAAAATCCGCAATGTAATTTTCCTTATGATTGTATAATAATAAGAATAAGCATGGAAGGTTTATTATTATTATTACAACTTATTATTACGTAGTAACGTAATAACTTACCATAGTTTTTCATATTAGAATTTTAGTAGTTAATTTGTGTGTTAGCTGCTAAGTATGAACATTATTATAGTTATAAAACGCTAATATGAAGAAAAGGCTTTTATAATAATAAGTTCATATTAAGCTACAAAATACTTTTTGGCTACTTCTAAAATTCTATATGATTAACTCAGTCGACTATTTTTGAAGGAAATGGTTCCTCCAGCTACTAGATAACAACAATTGAACACAGAAGAACTTTAAGCTTTCGCTGCAAATATGGCTGCAGTGGTGAATACAATGAACAACAATAACCAATCGGGTTCCAGCAGTGGAGGAAACAATGGCAACGGGGTAGGATGTTCCTACAAAGCTTTTATGGCCTGCAAACCCAATGAGTTTGAAGGAACTGAAGGACCCGTTGGACTAAAGCGGTGGACAGAGAAGGTTGAAGCCGTGTTCGCAATCATCAATTGCGCAGAAGAGGGTAAAGTTAAGTATGCCACACATACTTTCAGGGGTACTGCTTTGACATGGTGGAATACCTACATGGATTACGTAGGACAGAATACCGCCTACGCACTTCCATGGTCCGCTTTCAAGCACATGATGATGGAAGAGTACCGTCCCAGAACCGAAATCAACAAGCTCAAGGCAGAGCTTAAAGCACTGACAACCCAAGGGTTAGATGTCACTAACTACGAGTGATGTTTCAATGAACTGGCTTTAATATGTCCTGGAGCATTTGAGGATGAAGAAGCAAAAATTGAAGCATTCGTAAAAGGGTTGCCAGAACGAATCCAAGAGCATGTAGGTGCTAACGACCCTGCAACAATGCAGAAAGCGAGCCGTATAGCCAACAAATTGATAGGCCAAATTACGGGAAGGATAAAGAAAGAAGCGGCCGAGGAGGCCATAATGAAACAGGGAAAAAGAAAGTGGGAGGAAAGCAGTGATCAGGGTCACCAGTACAACAACAACAATAATCAAAACAACAACTACAACAATCGCAACCACCCCAATAACAACAATAATCGCAACAACAACCGCAACAATAACCGCAATAACCATCCCAATAATAATAACAACAACAACAATCCCAATCACAACAATAACAACAACAAACGACTCAACAACAATAACCCTAACAACAACAACAACAACAACAACAACAACAACAACAACAACAACAACAACAACAACAACGACAACAAAAGGCAAAGAACTGTATGCCCCAGGTGTGATACGTTTCATCCAAAATGGTTTTGTAGAGAATTATGTACCAAGTGTAATAGGAATGGCCATATTGCGGCAAAGTTTGAAGTCTACGGACCAAATAGAAACAAAGGAGTAAATAATTCCGGAACAAATAATAACGGCGTTGTTTGCTATGGATGTGGAAAACCGGGCCATACCATAAACCAGTGCAGGAATGGAAATAGGCAAGGCCGTAGGAGAGCCTTCAACATTAATGGGGAGAAAGCACAAGAAGACCCGGAGCTTGTTACAGGTACGTTTCTTATCAACAATACACCTGCTTATGTTTTATTTGATTCGGGTGCCGATAGAAGTTATATGAGTAGAGAATTTTGTGCTAAATTAAATTGTCCGTTAACACCTTTGGATAAAAAGTGTATAGTTGAAGTAGCAAACGGTAAACTAATTAAGGTTGATAAAATTTGCCGAAATCGAAAAATTAGTTTAGTTAGCGAAACGTTTGCAATTAATTTAATACCGGTGGAATTAGGAAGCTTCGACGTAATTATTAGAATGGACTGGATGTCCAAGGTGAAAGCCGAAGTTGTTTGTCATGATAAGGCGATTCGCATTCCGAGAGAAAACGGGTTACCCTTAATGGTGTACGGAGAAAAGGGTAATGCCAAATTAAATCTTATTAGTAGTTTGAAGGCACGTAAACTAATAAGAAAAGGTTGCTATGCCATACTAGCACAAGTTGAGAAGGTTGAAAAAGAAGAAAAGAAAATCGATGACGTTCCTGTTGCAAGAGAATTTCCTGAGGTGTTTTCGGACGAATTACCGGGACTACCTCCACACCGATCCGTTGAATTCCAAATAGATGTTGTACCAGGAGCCGCACCAATAGCTCGTGTTCCATATAGACTTGCGCCCACCGAAATGAAAGAATTACAAAGTCAGCTACAAGAATTATTAGAACGTGGTTTTATCCGACCGAGTACGTCACCATGGGGAGCTCCAATTTTGTTCATTAAAAAGAAAGATGGGTCTTTTCGCATGTGTATCGATTACCGTGAGCTGAACAAAGTAACCATCAAAAACCGATACCATTTACCCCGAATCAACGATCTATTTGATCAACTCCAAGGTTCGAGCGTATACTCCAAAATCGACTTAAGGTCGGGTTATCATCAACTGAGGGTTAAAGAAGCCGATATACCAAAAATAGTCTTCAGAACTCATTATGGCCATTACGAATTCATGGTTATTCCATTCGGTCTAACCAATGCATCCGCAGTTTTCATGGATCTCATGCACCGAGTATGTAGTCCATATTTAGATAAGTTTGTTATTGTCTTTATTGATGACATTCTTATCTATTCGAAGAATAACCAAGAACACGAACAACACTTGAGAGTTGTGTTAGAATTGTTAAGAAAAGAACAGCTTTATGTAAAATTCTCTAAGTGTGCTTTTTGATTAAATGAAGTACAATTTCTTGGTCACGTAGTCAGTAGTAATGGAATCAAAGTTGATCCCGCCAAGATCGAAGCCATCAAAAATTGGGAAACCCCAAAAACTCCAACGCAAATGTAGTGACCCGAACTTTTCCATGTTTATATATATTAATTGAGATTGATATTTACATGATTAAATATTTCCAACATGTTAAGCAATCAAACTTGTTAAGACTTGATTAATTGAAATATGTTTCATATAGACAATTGACCACCCAAGTTGACCGGTGATTCACGAACGTTAAAACTTGTAAAAACTATATGATGACATATATATGGATATATATATAGTTAACATGATACTATGATAAGTAAACATATCATTAAGTATATTAACAATGAACTACATATGTAAAAACATGACTACTAACTTAATGATTTTTTAACGAGACATATATGTAACGATTATCGTTGTAAAGACATTTAATGTATATATATCATATTAAGAGATATTCACACATGATAATATCATGATAATATAATAATTTAAAATCTCATTTGATATTATAAACATTGGGTTAACAACATTTAACAAGATCGTTAACCTAAAGGTTTCAAAACAACACTTACATGTAACGACTAACGATGACTTAACGACTCAGTTAAAATGTATATACATGTAGTGTTTTAATATGTATTTATACACTTTTGAAAGACTTCAATACACTTATCAAAATACTTCTACTTAACAAAAATGCTTACAATTACATCCTCGTTCAGTTTCATCAACAATTCTACTCGTATGCACCCATATTCGTACTCGTACAATACACAGCTTTTAGATGTATGTACTATTGGTATATACACTCCAATGATCAGCTCTTAGCAGCCCATGTGAGTCACCTAACACATGTGGGAACCATCATTTGGCAACTAGCATGAAATATCTCATAAAATTACAAAAATATGAGTAATCATTCATGACTTATTTACATGAAAACAAAATTACATATCCTTTATATCTAATCCATACACCAACGACCAAAAACACCTACAAACACTTTCATTCTTCAATTTTCTTCATCTAATTGATCTCTCTCAAGTTCTATCTTCAAGTTCTAAGTGTTCTTCATAAATTCTACAAGTTCTAGTTACATAAAATCAAGAATACTTTCAAGTTTGCTAGCTCACTTCCAATCTTGTAAGGTGATCATCCAACCTCAAGAAATCTTTGTTTCTTACAGTAGGTTATCATTCTAATACAAGGTAATAATCATATTCAAACTTTGGTTCAATTTCTATAACTATAACAATCTTATTTCAAGTGATAATCTTACTTGAACTTGTTTTCGTGTCATGATTTTGCTTCAAGAACTTCGAGCCATCCAAGGATCCGTTGAAGCTAGATCCATTTTTCTCTTTTCCAGTAGGTTTATCCAAGGAACTTAAGGTAGTAATGATGTTCATAACATCATTCGATTCATACATATGAAGCTATCTTATTCGAAGGTTTAAACTTGTAATCACTAGAACATAGTTTAGTTAATTCTAAACTTGTTCGCAAACAAAAGTTAATCCTTCTAACTTGACTTTTAAAATCAACTAAACACATTTTCTATATCTATATGATATGCCAACTTAATGATTTAAAACCTGGAAACACGAAAAACACCGTAAAACCGGATTTACGCCGTCGTAGTAACACTGCGGGCTGTTTTGGGTTAGTTAATTAAAAACTATGATAAACTTTGATTTAAAGTTGTTATTCTGAGAAAATTATTTTTATTATGAACATGAAACTATATCCAAAAATTATGGTTAAACTCAAAATGGAAGTATGTTTTCTAAAATGGTCATCTAGACGTCGTTCTTTCGACTGAAATTACTACCTTTACAAAAATGACTTGTAACTTATTTTTCTGACTATAAACCTATACTTTTTCTATTTAGATTCATAAAATAGAGTTCAATATGAAACCATAACAATTTGATTCACTCAAAACAGATTTAAAATGCAGAAGTTATGGGTAAAACAAGATTGGATAATTTTTCTCATTTTAGCTACGTGAAAATTGGTAACAAATCTATTCCAACCATAACTTAATCAACTTGTATTGTATATTATGTAATCTTGAGATACCATAGACACGTATACAATGTTTCGACCTATCATGTCGACACATCTATATATATTTCGGAACAACCATAGACACTCTATATGTGAATGTTGGAGTTAGCTATACAGGGTTGAGGTTGATTCCAAAATATATATAGTTTGAGTTGTGATCAATACTGAGATACGTATACACTGGGTTGTAGATTGATTCAAGATAATATTTATCGATTTATTTCTGTACATCTAACTGTGGACAACTAGTTGTAGGTTACTAACGAGGACAGCTGACTTAATAAACTTAAAACATCAAAATATATTAAAAGTGTTGTAAATATATTTTGAACATACTTTGATATATATGTATATATTGTTATAGGTTCGTGAATCAACCAGTGGCCAAGTCTTACTTCCCGACGAAGTAAAAATCTGTGAAAGTGAGTTATAGTCCCACTTTTAAAATCTAATATTTTGGGATGAGAATACATGCAGGTTTTATAAATGATTTACAAAATAGACACAAGTACATGAAACTACATTCTATGGTTGAATTATCGAAATCGAATATGCCCCTTTTTATTAAGTCTGGTAATCTAAGAATTAGGGAACAGACACCCTAATTGACGCGAATCCTAAAGATAGATCTATTGGGCCTAACAAACCCCATCCAAAGTACCGGATGCATTAGTACTTCGAAATTTATATCATATCCTAAGGGTGTCCCGGAATGATGGGGATATTCTTATATATGCATCTTGTTAATGTCGGTTACCAGGTGTTCACCATATGAATGATTTTTATCTCTATGTATGGGATGTGTATTGAATTATGAAATCATGTGGTCTATTATTATGATTTGATATATATAGGTTAAACCTATAACTCACCAACATTTTTGTTTACGTTTTAAGCATGTTTATTCTCAGGTGATTATTAAGAGCTTCCGCTGTCGCATACTCAAATAAGGACGAGATTTGGAGTCCATGATTGTATGATATTGTGTAAAAACTGCATTCAAGAAACTTATTTTGTTGTAACATATTTGTATTGTAAACCATTATGTAATGGTCGTGTGTAAACAGGATATTTTAGATTATCATTATTTGATAATCTACGTAAAGCTTTTTAAACCTTTATTGATGAAATAAAGGTTATGTTTTGTTTTAAAATGAATGCAGTCTTTGAAAAACGTCTCATATAGAGGTCAAAACCTCGTAACGAAATCAATTAATATGGAACGTTTTTAATCAATAAGAACGGGACATTTCAGTTGGTATCCGAGCGTTGGTCTTAGAGAACCAGAATTTTGCATTAGTGTGTCTTATCGAGTTTGTTAGGATGCATTAGTGAGTCTGGACTTCGACCGTGTTTACTTGAAAAATGATTGCTTAACAAATTTTGTTGGAAACTATATATTTTTAACATGTGAATATTATGTGATATATTAATCTCTTAACGCGTTTGATATTATGTGATAGATGTCTACCTCTAGAACAAGTCCCATTGACTCACCTAATAATAATGAAGAGTCAAATGTAAATTGGAATGATTCGTGGACTGATTCACAAGTTCCCGAAGAGGAACCGGAAGAAGAGTCGGAACCGGAAGAAGAATCGGAACCGGAAGAAGAATCGGAACCGGATGAAGAAATAGAAGCGGTGGGGGAAATAATAAAACGGTTAAGTAAAAGAAAATCCTCAACCAACCGACCAAGGTTAATTATGGTCAATGGTGTTTCCACCAAGGAAGCAAAATATTGGGAGGATTACCAATTCTCCGATGAATCGGATTCCGACGAGAATTCCGATGATGTTATAGAAATTACCCCAACTGAATTTAAAACGGCAAAAGAAAATAATAAGGGAAAGGGCATAAAAATAGAGAAATCTAATTCCAACCCCGATGAACTTTATATGTATCGTCAACCCCCGAAGTCCTTAAGTTGTAACAATGACCCGGGAACCTCTAAACCACCAGGTTTTTCTAAACCAATGTGGAAAACGACGGCTCGTATTAGGGGAACATCATATATCCCTAGAAACTTGGCAAAACGAACCAAAACCGAAGAAGAAGAAGAAACAAGCGAGTCGGAATAAGATAGTTGTATTCGTGTGGTGTAATATATGTAATATAGTGTGCTTATGCTTTATGATATATGTAAAAATTGCTTGTATTAATAAGTTTTTTTTTATGAATCTAACTCTTATCTATTTTACAGTATAAAAACACAAAATGGATAGACAACCCAATATTTTAAGAGACCTACACAGAGACATGATTGATGAAATCTTGTCTAGAGTCGGTCAGAATTCTTCGGCACAACTATTTAAGGCGAGATCAGTTTGTAAGACATTCGAAGAACGTTCCAAGAATGCCTTGGTTTATAAAAGGCTTTCGTTCAAAAGATGGGGGATATCACATTGGGAAATCCATAAGTTACGATGTGTTTACTTTGACGCATATATTGCGGGGAACCCAAATGCTATTTTACGCAATGGGTTAAGAAATTATTTTGACTCAATATATCCGAATATTGGACTTCGTGATTTAGAAAAAGCGGCTAACATGCAACATAAAGAAGCATGTTATGCTTACGGATTAGTAATGTTCGCTTCTCACCAAAGTGAGAACAAGAACATCGGGCTACAACTATTAAACAAAACGTTCCCACAAGTGACGGAGTCGGTAATTGGGGTAAGAAATGAGGTTTTTAGATTGTTACGGGACTGTTGGACATTACGTAACCCTCGTCCCTTTGACGACGTTACAACACGCTGTCTTATCAACGGCCATAACGGTTATGTTCCACAAGACCAAGGATGGGAAGTAATCCTAGTAAAACCAGAATGCATGACTTGTTTCTGGAAGTATGAATTACGTGTCTTTATTGCCTTTGCTGAACGACTTGTGTACTAGCTAGAATTATCTTCACAACCATCTTGTATCAAATTTATTGTGTCCTATATTTCATGCTATATGTAAAATAAGCGGTATTGTAAGTTTGTAAAATATTGTGTAAAAGTTTGAACGCGAAATATTATTATAATCAGTTTTTCATATAGAATTGTAGTAGTTGAATTGTATATTAGCTACTAAGTATGAACTTAACGGGTAGATACTACCCGAATTTAAACTTATAAAACGCTAATATGAAGAAAAACCTTTTATAAATGAGTTCATATTATGCTACGAAATACTATTAACTACTCTTAATATTCTGTATGATTAACTTGTTCCATTTGACTATTTTGAAGGAAATGGCACCGACTACTCGACACACCGTGAATATGAATGAAGAGGAATTCCGTACTTTTCTAGCTTCAAACATAGCCGCAGTACAGGCTGCGCTACATACCAACAATAACCTTGGATCTAGCAGTACAGGAAATCGTGTAGGATGCACCTACAAAGAATTCACTGCCTGCAAACCTTTGGAATTTGATGGAACCGAAGGACCGATCGGATTGAAACGGTGGACCGAGAAGGTCGAATCGGTGTTTGCCATAAGTAAGTGTACTGAAGAGGACAAAGTGAAGTACGCTACGCATACCTTCACAGGTTCTGCGTTAACATGGTGGAATACCTATCTAGAGCAAGTGGGACAAGACGATGCGTACGCACTACCGTGGTCAGCATTCAAGCACTTGATGAACGAGAAGTACCGTCCCAGAACCGAGGTCAATAAGCTCAAGACAGAACTTAGAGGGTTACGAACCCAAGGATTTGATATTACCACGTACGAAAGACGATTCACAGAATTGTGCCTATTGTGTCCGGGAGCATTCGAAGATGAGGAAGAGAAGATCGACGCGTTTGTGAAAGGATTACCGGAAAGAATCCAAGAAGATATAAGTTCACACGAGCCCGCCTCCATACAACAGGCATGTAGAATGGCTCACAAACTAGTGAACCAGATTGAAGAAAGAATTAAAGAACAGACTGCTGAAGAGGCCAATGTGAAGTAAGTCAAAAGAAAGTGGGAGGAAAACGGTGATAAGAATCACCAATATAACAACAACAGCAATTACAACAATAATCGCAACAATTATCCCAACAATCGCAACATCAATCACAACTACAACAAACGGCCCAACAACAACAACAACAACAACAACAACAACAACAACAACAACAACAACAACAACAACAACAACAACAACAACAACAACAACAACAGCAACTACAACAATCATCCCAACAACAATAATAACCGCAACAATAACAACAATCAGAAGCAGCTATGCCAAAGGTGTGAAAAGTATCACTCGGGGTTCTGCACCAAATTTTGCAACAAGTGTAAAAGAAATGGTCATAGCGCGGCGAAGTGTGAGGTCTACGGACCAGGGGTTAATAGAACGAAAGGAACAAATGGTGTCAGAACGAGTAATGGCGGAGCAAGTAGTGTCGGAGCAAGTTATGCCAATGTAGTTTGTTATAAATGTGGAAAACCGGGCCACATTATTAGAAATTGCCCGAACCAGGAGAACACGAATGGACAAGGCCGCGGAAGAGTTTTCAATATTAATGCGGCAGAGGCACAGGAAGACCCGGAGCTTGTTACGGATACGTTTCTTATTGACAATAAATCTGCTTACGTTTTATTTGATTCGGGTGCAGATAGAAGCTATATGAGTAGAGATTTTTGTGCTAAATTAAGTTGTCAATTGATGCCTTTGGATAGTAAATTTTTACTCGAATTAGCAAATGGTAAATTAATTTCAGCAGATAATATATGTCGGAATCGAGAAATTAAACTGGTTAGCGAAACATTTAAGATTGATTTGATACCAGTAGAGTTAGGGAGTTTTGATGTGATAATCGGTATGGACTGGTTGAAAGAAGTGAAAGCAGAGATCGTTTGTTACAAAAATGTAATTCGCATTATACGAGAAAAAGGAAAACCCGTAATGGTGTACGGAGAAAAGGGAAACACGAAGCTACATCTTATTAGTAATTTGAAGGCACAAAAACTAATAAGAAAAGGTTGTTATGCTGTTCTAGCACACGTCGAGAAAGTACAAACTGAAGAAAAGAGCATCAATGATGTTCCCATTGCAAAAGAATTTCCCGATGTATTTCCGAAAGAATTACTGGGATTACCCCCACATCGATCCGTTGAATTTCAAATAGATCTTGTACCAGGAGCTGCACCAATAGCTCGTGCTCCTTACAGACTCGCACCCAGCGAGATGAAAGAACTGCAAAGCCAATTACAAGAACTTTTAGAGCGTGGTTTCATTCGACCAAGCACATCACCGTGGGGAGCTCCTGTTTTGTTTGTCAAGAAGAAAGATGGTACATTCAGGTTGTGTATCAACTACCGAGAGTTGAACAAACTTACCATCAAGAACCGCTACCCACTACCGAGAATCGACGACTTATTTGATCAACTACAAGGCTCGTCTGTTTATTCAAAGATTGACTTACGTTCCGGGTATCATCAAATGCGGGTGAAAGAAGATGATATTCCAAAGACTGCTTTCAGAACACGTTACGATCATTACGAGTTTATGGTCATGCCGTTTGGTTTAACTAATGCACCAGCTGTGTTCATGGACCTTATGAACCGAGTGTGTGGACCATACCTTGACAAGTTTGTCATTGTTTTCATTGATGACATACTTATTTACTCAAAGAATGACCAAGAACACGGTGAACATTTGAGAAAGGTGTTAGAAGTATTGAGGAAGAAAGAATTGTACGCTAAGTTTTCAAAGTGTGCATTTTGGTTGGAAGAAGTTCAATTCCTCGGTCACATAGTGAACAAAAAAGGTATTAAGGTGGATCCGGCAAAGATAGAAACTGTTGAAAAGTGGAAAACCCCAAAAACTCCGAAACACATACGCCAGTTTTTAGGACTAGCTGGTTACTACAGAAGGTTCATCCAAGACTTTTCCAGAATAGCAAAACCCTTGACTGCATTAACGCATAAAGGGAAGAAATTTGAATGGAATGATGAACAAGAGAAAGCGTTTCAGTTATTGAAGAAAAAGCTAACTACGGCACCTATATTGTCATTGCCTGAAGGGAATGATGATTTTGTGATTTATTGTGACGCATCAAAGCAAGGTCTCGGTTGTGTATTAATGCAATGAATGAAGGTGATTGCTTATGCGTCTAGACAATTGAAGATTCACGAACAAAATTATACGACACATGATTTGGAATTAGGCGCGGTTGTTTTTGCTTTAAAGACTTGGAGGCACTACTTATATGGGGTCAAAAGTATTATATATACCGACCACAAAAGTCTTCAACACATATTTAATCAGAAACAACTGAATATGAGGCAGCGTAGGTGGATTGAATTGTTGAATGATTACGATTTTGAGATTCGTTACCACCCGGGGAAGGCAAATGTGGTAGCCGATGCCTTGAGCAGGAAGGACAGAGAACCCATTCGAGTAAAATCTATGAATATAATGATTCATAATAACCTTACTACTCAAATAAAGGAGGCGCAACAAGGAGTTTTAAAAGAGGGAAATTTAAAGGATGAAATACCCAAAGGATTGGAGAAGCATCTTAATATTCGGGAAGACGGAACCCGGGATAGGGCTGAAAGGATTTGGGTACCAAAATTTGGAGATATGAGAGAAATGGTACTTAGAGAAGCTCATAAAACCAGATACTCAATACATCCTGGAACGGGGAAGATGTACAAGGATCTCAAGAAACATTTTTGGTGGCCGAGTATGAAAGCTGATGTTGCTAAATACGTAGGAGAATGTTTGACGTGTTCTAAGGTCAAAGCTGAGCATCAGAAACCATCAGATCTACTTCAACAACCCGAAATCCCGGAATGGAAATGGGAAAACATTACCATGGATTTCATCACTAAATTACCAAGGACTGCAAGTGGTTTTGATACTATTTGGGTAATAGTTGATCGTCTCACCAAATCAGCACACTTCCTGCCAATAAGAGAAGATGACAAGATGGAGAAGTTAGCACGACTGTATTTTAAGGAAGTCGTCTCCAGACATGGAATACCAATCTCTATTATCTCTGATAGGGATGGCAGATTTATTTCAAGATTCTGGCAGACATTACAGCAAGCATTAGGAACTCGTCTAGACATGAGTACTGCCTATCATCCACAAACTAATGGGCAGAGCGAAAGGACGATACAAACGCTTGAAGACATGATACGAGCATGTGTTATTAATTTCAGAAACAGTTGGGATCGACATCTACCGTTAGCAGAATTTTCCTACAACAACAGCTACCATTCAAGCATTGAGATGGCGCCGTTTGAAGCACTTTATGGTAGAAAGTGCAGGTCTCCGATTTGTTGGAGTGAAGTGGGGGATAGACAGATTATGGGTCCGGAGATTATACAAGAAACTACCGAGAAGATCATCCAAATTCAACAACGGTTGAAAACCGCCCAAAGTTGACAAAAGAGCTACGCTGACATTAAAAGAAAAGATATAGAATTTGAAATTGGAAAGATGGTCATGCTTAAAGTTGCACCTTGGAAAGGCGTTGTTCGATTTGGTAAACGAGGGAAATTAAATCCAAGGTATATTGGACCATTCAAGATTATTGATCGTGTCGGACCAGTAGCTTACCGACTTGAGTTACCTCAACAACTCGCGGATGTACATAACACTTTCCACGTCTCGAATTTGAAGAAATGTTTTGCTAAAGAAGATCTCACTATTCCGTTAGATGAAATCCAAATCAACGAAAAACTCCAATTCATCGAAGAACCCGTCGAAATAATGGATCGTGAGGTTAAAAGACTTAAGCAAAACAAGATACCAATTCTTAAGGTTCGATGGAATGCTCGTAGAGGACCCGAGTTCACCTGGGAGCGTGAAGATCAGATGAAGAAGAAATACCCGTATCTATTTCTAGAAGATTCGTCAACACCTTCAACAGCTTAAAATTTCGGGACGAAATTTATTTAACGGGTAGGTACTGTAGTGACCCGAACTTTTCCATGTTTATATATATTAATTGAGATTGATATTTACATGATTAAATTTTTCCAACATGTTAAGCAATCAAACTTCTTAAGACTTGATTAATTGAAATATGTTTCATATAGACAATTGACCACCCAAGTTGACCGGTGATTCACGAACGTTAAAACTTGTAAAAACTATATGATGACATATATATGGATATATATATAGTTAACATGATACTATGATAAGTAAACATATCATTAAGTATATTAACAATGAACTACATATGTAAAAACAAGACTACTAACTTAATGATTTTTAAACGAGACATATATGTAACGATTATCGTTGTAAAGACATTTAATGTATATATATCATATTAAGAGATATTCATACATGATAATATCATGATAATATAATAATTTAAAATCTCATTTGATATTATAAACATTGGGTTAACAACATTTAACAAGATCGTTAACCTAAAGGTTTCAAAACAACACTTATATGTAACGACTAACGATGACTCAACGACTCAGTTAAAATGTATATACATGTAGTGTTTTAATATGTATTTATACACTTTTGAAAGACTTCAATACACTTATCAAAATACTTCTACTTAACAAAAATGCTTACAATTACATCCTCGTTCAGTTTCATCAACAATTCTACTCGTATGCACCCGTATTCGTACTCGTACAATACACAGCTTTTAGATGTATGTACTATTGGTATATATACTCCAATTATCAGCTCTTAGCAGCCCATGTGAGTCACCTAACACATGTGGGAGCCATCATTTGGCAACTAGCATGAAATATATCATAAAATTACAAAAATATGAGTAATCATTCATGACTTATTTACATGAAAACAAAATTACATATCCTTTATATCTAATCCATACACCAACGACCAAAAACACCTACAAACACTTTCATTCTTCAATTTTCTTCATCTAATTGATCTCTCTCAAGTTCTATCTCCAAGTTCTAAGTGTTCATCATAAATTCTACAAGTTCTAGTTACATAAAATCAAGAATACTTTCAAGTTTGCTAGCTCACTTCCAATCTTGTAAGGTGATCATCCAACCTCAAGAAATCTTTGTTTCTTACAGTAGTTTATCATTCTAATACAAGGTAATAATCATATTCAAACTTTGGTTCAATTTCTATAACTATAACAATCTTATTTCAAGTGATAATTTTACTTGAACTTGTTTTCGTGTCATGATTCTGCTTCAAGAACTTCGAGCCATCCAAGGATCCGTTGAAGCTAGATCCATTTTTATCTTTTCCAGTAGGTTTATACAAGGAACTTAAGGTAGTAATGATGTTCATAACATCATTCGATTCATACATATAAAGCTATCTTATTCGAAGGTTTAAACTTGTAATCACTAGAACATAGTTTAGTTAATTCTAAACTTGTTCGCAAACAAAAGTTAATCCTTCTAACTTGACTTTTAAAATCAACTAAACACATGTTCTATATCTATATGATATGCTAACTTAATGATTTAAAACCTGGAAACACGAAAAACACCGTAAAACCGGATTTACGCCGTCGTAGTAACACCGCGGGCTGTTTTGGGTTAGTTAATTAAAAACTATGATAAACTTTGATTTAAAAGTTGTTATTCTGAGAAAATGATTTTTATTATGAACATGAAACTATATCCAAAAATTATGATTAAACTCAAAATGGAAGTATGTTTTCTAAAATGGTCATCTAGACGTCGTTCTTTCGACTGAAATGACTACCTTTACAAAAATGACTTGTAACTTATTTTTCTGACTATAAACCTATACTTTTTCTGTTTAGATTCATAAAATAGATTTCAATATTAAACCATAACAATTTGATTCACTCAAAATGGATTTAAAATGAAGAAGTTATGGGTAAAACAAGATTGGATAATTTTTCTCATTTTAGCTACGTGAAAATTGGTAACAAATCTATTCCAACCATAACTTAATCAACTTGTATTGTATATTATGTAATCTTGAGATACCATAGACACGTATACAATGTTTCAACCTATCATGTCGACACATCTATATATATTTCGGAACAACCATAGACACTCTATATGTGAATGTTGGAGTTAGCTATACAGGGTTGAGGTTGATTCCAAAATATATATAGTTTGAGTTGTGATCAATACTGAGATACGTATACACTGGGTCGTGGATTGATTCAAGATAATATTTATCGATTTATTTCTGTACATCTAACTGTGGACAACTAGTTGTAGGTTACTAACGAGGACAGCTGACTTAATAAACTTAAAACATCAAAATATATTAAAAGTGTTGTAAATATATTTTGAACATACTTTGATATATATGTATATATTGTTATAGGTTCGTGAATCAACCTGTGGCCAAGTCTTACTTCCTGACGAAGTAAAAATCTGTGAAAGTGAGTTATAGTCCCACTTTTAAAATCAAATATTTTGGGATGAGAATACATGCAGGTTTTATAAATGATTTACAAAATAGACACAAGTACGTGAAACTACATTCTATGGTTGAATTATCGAAATCGAATATGCCCCTTTTTATTAAGTTTGGTAATCTAAGAATTAGGGAACAGACACCCTAATTGACGCGAATCCTAAAGATAGATCTATTGGGCCTAACAAACCCCATCCAAAGTACCGGATGCTTTAGTACTTCGAAATTTATATCATATCCGAAGGGTGTCCCGGAATGATGGGGATATTCTTATATATGCATCTTGTTAATGTCGGTTACCAGGTGTTCACCATATGAATGATTTTTATCTTTATGTATGGGATGTGTATTGAAATATGAAATCTTGTGGTCTATTATTATGATTTGATATATATAGGTTAAACCTATAACTCACCAACATTTTTGTTGACGTTTTAAGCATGTTTATTCTCGGGTGATTATTAAGAGCTTCCGCTGTCGCATACTTAAATAAGGACGAGATTTGGAGTCTATGCTTGTATGATATTGTGTAAAAACTGCATTCAAGAAACTTATTTTGTTGTAACATATTTGTATTGTAAACCATTATGTAATGGTCGTGTGTAAACAGGATATTTTAGATTATCATTATTTGATAATCTACGTAAAGCTTTTTAAACCTTTATTGATGAAATAAAGGTTATGGTTTGTTTTAAAATGAATGCAGTCTTTGAAAAACGTCTCATATAGAGGTCAAAACCTCGCAACGAAATCAATTAATATGGAACGTTTTTAATCAATAAGAACGGGACATTTCACAAATACGTTAATTTTTGGGTTTAGCAGGTTATTATAGGAGATTTATTCAAGATTTCTCCTGAGTAGCCAAACCTTTAACTGCCTTGACACATAAGGGGAAGAAGTATGAATGGACTTCTGAACAAGAGGGTGCTTTCCAATTGTTGAAAAAGAAGTTGACTACGACACCTATTTTATCGTTACCTGATGAAATGGAAGATTTTGTTATTTACTGCGACACATCAAGAATGGGTTTTGGGTGTGTTCTTATGCAACGGAAGAAGGTGATTGCATATGCTTCTCGACAACTCAAAATTCATGAACAAAACTACGCCACACATGATCTGGAATTGGGCAACGTTGTTTTTGCATTAAAGATGTGGAGACATTATCTATATGGGGTCAAGTTTATCGTATACACCGACCACAAAAGTCTCCAATATATTTTAAATCAAAAGCAACTAAACATGAGGCAGCGTAGGTGGGTTGAGCTGCTAAATGATTATGATTGTGAAATCCGTTACCATCTGGGGAAAGCGAATGTGGTAGCCGATGCCTTGAGTCGAAAGGATATAGAACCTATTCGAGTAAAAGCTATGAACATGATTATTCATACTAATCTTACTACTCGAATAAAAGAGGCACAACAGGAGGTTTTGAAGGAAGGAATTTTTGGAAATGAAATACCCAAAGATTAGAAAAACATCTTAATATTCAGGAAGACGGAACCAGGTATTTAGCTGAAAGATTTGGGTACCAAAGAATGTGGATTTGAGGAAAGTGGTACTAGATGAAACACATAAAACTAGATATTCAATACATCCCGGAGCGGGGAAAATGTACCAAGACCTCAAGAGAAACTTTTGGTGGCCAGGAATGAAGGTTGATATAGCCACATATGTAGGAGCATGTTTGACTTGTTCTAAAGTCAAAGCTGAACATCAGAAACCATCATGCCTACTCCAACAACCTGAAATCCCAGAATGGAAATAGGAAAACATTACCATGGATTTCATTGCTAAGTTACCGAGAACTGCAGGTGGTTATGATATGATTTGGGTAATAGTCGATCATCTTACTAAGTCAGCACACTTTCTGCCAATAAAAAAGAGGATGGTATAGAGAAATTAGCATGATTATACCTGAAAGAAGTTGTTTCTAGACATGGTATACCAATCTCTATTATCTCTGATCGTGATAGCAGATTTACTTCCAGATTCTGGAAGGCATTACACGAAGCGTTGGGAACTCGTCTAGATTTAAGTACAGCCTATCATCCACAAACTGATGGATAGAGTGAAAGGATGATTCAGACACTCGAAGACATGCTACGAGCATGTGTTATTGATTTTGGAAGCAGTTGGGATCTACATCTACCGTTAGCTGAGTTTTCCTACAACAACAGCTATCATTCTAGTATTGAGGCGACACCATTCGAGGCACTTTATGGTAGGAGGTGTAGGTCTCCGATTTGTTGGAGAGATGTGGGGGATAAACAGATTAAAGGTCTGGAAATTATCCAAGAAACCACCGATAAAATCATTTAGATTCAGCAACGATTGAAAACAGCCCAGAGTCGACAAAAAAGCTATGCAGATGTTAGAAGAAAACCTTTAGAGTTTGAGGAAGGTGATATGGTTATGCTTAAGGTATCACCTTGGAAAGGTGTTATTCGTTTTAAAAAATGGGGGAAATTGAGCCCAAGATACATTGGGCCATTCAAAATTGAAAAACGCATTGGGCCGGTGGCCTATCGACTTGAGCTACCTCCACAATTAGAAAAGATTCACAACACCTTTCATGTTTCAAACCTAAAGAAATGCCTAGCTACCGAAGATCTCATTATTCCTTTAGACGAGATTAAAATTGACGAGAAACTAAATTTCGTTGAAGAACCCGTCGAAATTATGGATCGTGAGGTCAAACGACTCAAACAAAGTAAGATACCAATCGTTAAAGTTCGATGAAATGCTCGTAGAGGACCTGAATTTACTTAGGAATGAGAAGACCAAATGAAGTTGAAGTACCCACATTTGTTTCCCAATATCGCACGTTAACTAGGTACTATTCTAAATTTCGGGACGAAATTTAATTTAACGGGTGTGTAATGTAATGACCCGGATTTTTCCGCTATATATAAGATTAATATTTACATAATTAAATATTTCCAACATGTTAAGCAATCAAACTTGTCAAGATATATATATTTGGAATGGATTTTATGCAAATGTTTGACCACCTAGTCTGTATGATGATTCACGAACGTCATAATTTGTGATAATCATTAAATAGAATATATATTTGGATATATATATTTATGACATGTTAAAATGATATTTAAGTATCTCATTAAATATATTAACAAAGAGTTATATATATATAAAATGAGACTACTAACTTAAAGACTTCAAGACTATATACATATATTGTATTTACTAACGTTGTAGTAACTTCTAAATTAAAATATATGTATATGTATTGTATTAATATGTATTAATACACTTATGAAGGACTTAAACATATATACTAACATACTTATACTCAACAAAGATAGCTATACTCATTTTTCTCATTCAATTTCATTAAGAATTCTACTCGTATTCATTCAGTATTTATACCCGTATCATACCCAGCTTCTATACATATTTACTATTGGTATATACCAACAATAAACTCCAATGATCAGCTACTAGACATGATGTTACATGTGGGAACCAACCATTTAACCTCATGTATGACTTATATGCCAGAAAACAAGCTAAATAATTCTATATATCCATCCCATATTCACGCCATTTTGCACACACACACATACAATTCCATTTCCAATTTTCTTCCAAGTTAATTCACTCTCTAATCTCTCTTCATTTACCTACTCAAGAACTCAGTAAACAACCTTCACTTTTATCAAAAACTACATCAAAGATCAAGCTTAAAACACCATAGAAAGAATCACTCAAGAACGTATCAAGATAGTCGTCCGATTTTAAGGAGATTACTTCCAATCTTTCAATCCAACTCAACCACTCTTTAGGATAAAGAATTATACTTCCTTTCCAGTAGCTTTTCATCTTTTAATCATGGTAAGAATCATATATAAGCTTTGATTCAATTTATATACTTATAACTATCTTAATTCAAGATAGAATTCTTATTCGATTTTTTGTTCATTTCATGTTCATACTTCAAGAGTTTCCAAGCCATCAAAGATACTTTTGATTTCAAGATTTTTCCTATCTTTTCCAGTAGCTTTATCTAAGTAACTTGAGGTAGTAACCTTATTCATAATCTTATACGATTCATATTCATATAGCCATCTTATTTTGAGTTATAACTAATAATAACAAGAACATAGTTTAGATTATTTCTAAACTTGTTTGCAAATAAACTTAATCCTTCTAACTTGACTTTTAAAACACTTCAACACATGTATTATGACAGTATGTCAAGCTAACATATGGATATAAAACTTGTAAACACGAAGAACACCTTAAAATCGAATATACGCCGTATTAGTCAAACGGGGGCTGTTTTGGGTTTAATTTTAAAAACCTATCTTAAACTTTGAATTAAAAGATTTCCTTTGGTGAAAAATCTTATTTTATATGGATATGAAATATATCCAAAATCCATGGTTAAACTCTAAATGGAAGTATGTTTTTCAAAAGGGTCATCAAGATGTCGTTCTTACGACGGATATGACTATATTCTCTTATTTGACACCTAAACTGTATTTTTGACTATAAACCTATACTTTTTCTGTTAATATTAATAATGTTGAGTTCGATACAAAACCATGGCAACTTGAATCACTCAAAACGGATTTGTAACGAAGAAATTATGGGTAAAACAAAATTGGATATTTTTCTTAATTTTTAGCTACGGACATGATTTATAAAAATGTATGCTAACTTTATCCTATCTAACTTACCTTTTATCCTACATGTATTTATACATGTCTTGGTCCCGAACTTATGGAAATACAATTTATAATAGTCGTGATTAAGTTCTACGACAATATATTATAGTCTTAATAAAGATCGTAAGGCACCATATATATATGACTTGATCACCGTGGATTCGTATACAAAGTTTTGACATATCATTTTGACTTCTTCTATATATATTATTGGAACGAACTATTAGACACCATTGGCAGTAATCTCGAGTTAGCTGTGGGTCAAAGTGGATTCCAAAATATTATATACTTTGAGTTGTGATCGAGCCTGAGACATGTATACAATGGGTCGCGGATTGCTTCAGACAATATACATATTATGTGTCTTATTATATTAAGACAATATATTATAGTGTTAGTGAATTCTAACACAATATACGCAATTATATATATATATATATATATATATATATATATATATATATATATATATATATATATATATATATATATATATACACTGTTGGACTATTGGACTATTGGACTATTGGACTACGAACGTTGGACTACTAACAATGGACAATTAAAATTATCACAAGTATCATAAGTATGGAATATTAATTATATATATATATATATATATATATATATATATATATATATATATATATATATATATATATATATATATATATATATATCTTGATACAAGAATATTATTATTAGGTTCGTGAATTTGTCAAAGGCTAAGTCTTACCACCATCTATTCGAAAATCATCACAAGTGAGTTATAGTCCTATTTTTACTATCTAAATTATTTTGGGATGAGAATACATGCAAAATTTATAAATATTTTACAAAATAAGCACAAGTTCATGGAACTACATTCTACGATTGATTTGTTATACCAGATATTTGTACTTATTTTTATTATGCTTGGTAACCTAAGAATTAGTGAAAAACACTAATTGACGCGAATCCTAAAGGTAGATCTACGGGCACCAACCACCCCCATTTTCGAATAGTGGAAATGCTTTAGTACTTCGAAGGGTTCTTGTCATACATTTGAATAGTGGAATGTATGATGCCAGATATATTAAGCGCTCTATGTTAAGGTAGGTTACCAGGCGACTCATCATATGAATGATTTTTGCAGTTGTAATGATCCTGCGCATTTAATTAAATGAAATCTTGTGGCTTATTAAATGTTATGATTATTATATAGAAATTAAATCTATGACTCACCAACATTTTTGTTGACATTTTAAGCATGTTTATTCTCAGGTGAATATTAAAAATGCTTCCGCTGTCGTATGCCAACCCAAGGTCAAGATTTGGAGACGGCATAATTGTTTATATTGTTTAAACTTGCATTCGGAGTATTTGTTGTAATATATTTGATCATATTATAATGGGTTGTGTAAAAACTTATTTATTTGAGGAGATTGTCTTTGATAGACAATCTAAATTATGTCATTAAGACCTTTATTCAATAATTAAGATTATGGTTGTTTTTAAAAACGAATGCAAGATTTGAAAAAAAAAACGTCTCATATAGAGGTCAAAACCTCGCAAAGAAACCAATTAATATGAAACGTTTATAATTAATATGAACGGGGCATTTCAGTTCATACATTCTTTTAACCTTGACCAAATTTTGACAATTCACGAACCATTATATAAATGATATGATTATATATATATATATATATATATATATATATATATATATATATATATATATATATTATAAACTTAAAAATGTCAACAAAGTATTAAATGTATAATACTTTACATGAACGTAATTGCTCCAATATGCTTATCGATGGAATTAGAAGATAATATCAAATGATTGAATTATTAGATACATTGTGATATAATTATGAGTCTCTGTTGTGAGGTCCACATTGATTTGAGAGATCTTTCCATTTTAGCAATATTCGGAATAAATGGTAAAGTTATCTACAAGTAAGAACAACAGTGTCAATTAACGAGAGTTAGATAAAAGTTAGTGGAGACTCATGTTTGATTTTCGATACGTACTTTATAATAGATTACCCGTGACTTTTGATAAGGTAACTATTTAATTTTCATATTATTTCATTTAAAAGTGAAATTATGAAATGTAGATAACTTAGAAGATGAATATTGACAAGTTAAGTAAATCGACATTTTATATTAAAATAATTTCATGCACTTAACTATCCATTGGACCTTACCCGATGATTCATGAACAATTATTTGTAAATAAATATATTTATATATATAAATATAAATGTAAGTATATATATAATAATAATTGGAAATAATAAAATATAATTTAAACATTCAAATTTAATATGTAAAATATGATATACAGTAATTAAGTTGTAATTAAAATGAATTTATATATATGATTTCTACATATAATTAATATTATATGTATACTGTAATATATGTTAAACAATATAAAAATTTAATAATCCATATAAATTATGATGTAATGTATATTATATAGTTATTTTACATAATCAAGAATATGTAATAATAATATATTAAACTTAATTATAAATATAGTTGTTATAATAATATTATTATTACTTTCAAAATTAATATCAATACAAGTGTTATTAATATTATTTAAATATATTTTATAGATACAAATTTGATATATATATATATATATATATATATATATATATATATATATATATATATATATATATATATATATATATATATATATATATATATATATAGTTATTACTAATATTATTATTATCATTAATAATATTAGTATTATTATAATTAATATAATTATAATTAGTAATATTATTATTATTAATAATATTAATGTTATAAAGTTTATAGTTATTATTATCATTATGATAATATTATTATTATTACTATTATATGATTATAAGTTTTTATTATTATTATTATTTATAATATTAAGAGGATTATTATTATTGTATTAAGATTAATTATGATATAAATACAAATATATGTATACATTATAATTACAGATATACAAATATATATATACAGATGCATACGCATTTTTTTATTTAAAGTCAATATCTGATTATTATTATTATATATTTTTTTTGTTTTGTTTTTCTGTTCGCCTGTGACTCTATGTCGATCCACACATCTCCATTATTAAATCAAACAGCTAATTGATAACGAACTATCCAATTATCTAACACCATTATCTATTACAATCACTTTCAAGTCCCATAAATTGAGGAATTAATCAGAAAACTGAGGAACATATACTCGACCTCTGTTCTTGAAATTAAATTTCCAAAAGCACGAATTCAAACGATATTTCAAAATCTAACAATGCAAGATTGTTGGGAATCTCTTATTTATATTATCTGTAAGTTTTCAATCCTCAACTCTTTCTATCAATTTCAAATTTTGAAGTCAAAGTTAAAATTCAAAAAGTCAAAGGTTTTGTTCATCGTGAAATCTGAATCCGTTTTGAAGTTTATGGATCAATTAATGATTCATAAAGTTTATATGAATGATTTAAAGCACAATTCATGTTGTAATTATAGTCTAAAAAGATCTAAAAGTTAAAATTTGATTCTTGAGTTCATGTTTTTGAAACTGTAATTAACAAAAGCTTGTTGTTGAATCAATTTTCAAAATGTAAAGATGCAGATGTATTAGGAATCTGTTAGATAAGAATTCGAGAGTCAAAAGTTTCAACTTTTCAACTTTTAATCTTTCTGCAAATTTTCAACTTTTAATTCTTTATATTGAGCAAGAATTCGAGAGTCAAAAGTTTGAAACTAAAAAGTCAACGATTTTTTATCAAAGAAATTCGAGTTCTATAAGTTGATTCTGTTAAAATTGAGAATTCACAAAGTTTCCTTGAATGATTTAACACCTCTTTTATGTAAACATTACAATCTAATTGTGTCTAGAATACAAAATCACGAATTTTGTTCTTGAGTCTTCGAGTATTGCTGCTACTGCATTTTTTTAATTTTATTTTTGTTTCTGTTCTAGCAATTAAGTGATCATCACAGTTGATTATTCCGTTTCATTCTCAAATCCCGAAACAATACAAATGACTCTATGATATGATCAATCCCTGGTCGATTTTGATGTCGTGAAGAAGTAGAAAAAGTGAAACAGGAAGATATGGGCTATATATATATATATATATATATATATATATATATATATATATATATATATATATATATATATATATATATTTATATACATATATATATGTATATATATATATATATATATATATGTATATGTATATATATATGTATATATATATATATATATATATATATATATATATATATATATATATATATGTATATGTATATATATATGTATATATATATATATATATATATATATATATATGTATATATATATATATATATATATATAGTCGGGAAATAAAACAGATAAACAGAAATGGCGAATTGGTTTAGATGGTATTCGGGTTAGCGAGAGGTCTCGGGTTCGAGTCTTGGCTGAGGCATTATTTTTTTTATAAGCTTAATGAGGTAGTTTTCATTATCAAATTATTATTATTATTATTATTATTATTATTATTATTATTATTATTATTATTATTATTATTATTATTATTATTATTATTATTATTATTATTATTATTATTATTATTATTATTATTATTATTGTTATTGTTATTATTATTGTTATTATTATTGTTATTATTAATTTTATAATAATAATTATTATTATCATATATATAAGTATTATAATCATTATCATTATTATTATAATAAGTATTAATTATATTATTATTAGTAGTAATCTTATCATTTAAGTATTATTATTATTATGATTATGATTATTGTTATTATCATTATTATTTTTATGAAAGTAATAAAATTTATTATTAGGGTCATTAAAACTTAATACTTGTATTATTTTATAATTAATAGTATTATTATTATTATTAGTAAATCATTACTATCAAAAACTATCAAAAACTATCATCTTAACAGATAAATATTTTGTACATAAAATATACTTATTACATATGCTATAACTATATTAATATTTCATATAACTATATACCAAACACATTAACATTTTTATATAAATATTTTCATATAATAAACTAATGAATTTTAAATTTAATATTAATCATAAATGTATATAGATATAGTAATATAACTAAATATATAGATATTAATTATTTTAAATACATACAAAAAAATAAACAAATATAACATAAGATATAATATATATAAATAAAGTATATATATATATATATATATATATATATATATATATATATATATATATATATATATATATATATATATATATATATATATATATATATATATATATATATTAAATGAAATTTAGTATAAATTCTATATAACTACAAACATATAAAATTTATATAATTAATAAATGAGACTATGAGATTTCTATTATATGTTTTAATATATACAAAATGATATAGGTTCGTGAATCCAAGGCCAACCCTGCATTGTCCAGTTTCGTCATATGTATTTTTACTACAAAATACAGTATTGTGAGTTTCATTTGCTCCCTTTTTAAATGCTTTTGCAATATATATATTTTTGGGACTGAGAATACATGCGCTGCTTTTATAAATGTTTTACGAAATAGACACAAGTAATTAAAACTACATTCTATGGTTGAATAATCGAAATCGAATATGCCCCTTTTTAGTCTGGTAATTTAAGAATTAGGGAACAAACACCCTAGTTAACGCGAATCCTAAAGATAGATCTATTGGGCCTAACAAACCCCATCCAGGTTATGTATGCTTTAGTACTTCGATTTTATCATGTCCGATGAGAGTCCCGGAATGATGGGGATATTCTAGACGCGTTTTGTTAATATCGGTTACCAGTTGTTCACCATATGAATGATTTTTAATTCGCGGGTTACACGTATTATTTTTGTACTCGGGTTACGTGTATAATTAAATATCTGAAATCTTGCTGTCTATTAAAATATTGAAATGATTGTTATGATAAACCTATGAACTCACCAACCTTTTGGATGACACTTTAAAGCATGTTTATTCTCAGGTATTAAGGAAATATTCCGCTGTGCATTTGCTCATATTAGAGATATTACTTGGAGTCATTCATGACATATTTCAAAAGATGTTGCATTCGAGTCATCGAGTTCATCAAGATTATTATTAAGTCAATTATAGTTAGATATATTATGAAATGGTATGCATGTCGTCAACTTTCGATGTAATGAAAGTTTGTCTTTTAAAAACGAATGCAATGTTTGTAAAATGTATCATATAGAGGTCAAGTACCTCGCGATGTAACCAAATGTAATGTATTCGTCCAGATGGATTAGGACGGGTCACTTCACATATAGCTTCTATGCACATGTATAAGAATGCACTGTTGTGGCATCAAGAATATGTTAAGAAGCATGGACCAGATATAGAATGGAATGGATACCAAGATGCTATGCTGTTCTTAAGAGGTTCAAAACAAGTATTGAAGATCCTTTTGCTGAAATCAAAAACTTGAAGGCACACAGATTCATTGCAAGATTATAATGATGAATTTGAGGTTCTTTTAAACAAGGTGGATATCAATGAGAAGCATTCCATTAGTTGGTATTTGGAAGGCCTGGAGAAGGAATTAGAGATGCCTGTAAGAATGTTTAATCCAAAAACATTAGAGGATACAATGAGTTTAGAAAGAATGCAGAATGAAGATGAGTCGCAGTCCATTTGCTTCACCTATAGTTATGGTCAATAAAAAAGATGGCACTTGGAGGATATGCATTTACTATAAGGAATTAATTATTAAACTGTCAAAGATAGGTTTTTCATTCCGATCATTGAAGAACTTATAGATGAGTTGAGTGGATCTGTAGTTCATTGTAAGCTGGATTTAAGATCTGGGTACCATCAAATAAGAATGCATGAGGCAGACATACTAAAAACTGATTTTAGAACCCATGAGGGTCATTATGAATTCCTAGTAATGCCATTTGGGCTAACTAATGCTCCTTCAACCTTCCAAGATCTGATGAATGATATCTTTAAACCATTTATAAGGAGGTTCACTCTGGTGTTTTTTGATGATATCTTCGTATATAGTGCTACTACGGATGAACACATTAAGCATTTGAGAATGATATCATAAGTTATGAGGCAAAATACCCTGTTTGCAAAGAAATCCAAGTGTGTATTTGCTACTTTCAAAGTAGAGTATTCGGGGCATGTTATTTCTGTAGAAGGTGTTTCTACTGATCACCCAACAAAGATAAAAGCTATGGCAAACTGGTTTATGCCTAAAACATTGAAACAGTTGAGAAGTTTTTTGGGATTAACGGGATATTACATGAGATTCATAACAAATTATGCTATGAATAGTAGACCACTAAACTTACTCACAAAGAAAGATTAATTTCTATGGTCAGATTGAGCTACAACAGCTTTTAATGAGACTGATGCTTCTGGATAGGTATTGGAGCAAATCTGCAGCAAGGAGGTCATCCAATTGCTTTTATGAGCAAGAAACTTTCACAAAGACATCAAGCTCTGTCTACTTATGATAGACAGTTCCTGGACATTGTGCAAGCATTGGAAAAATAGAGGGGTTTCCTATTAGATCATCAATTCATAATCAAGACTGATCACATTAGTCTTAGGGGGTGTTTGGATTTGCGTTTTGAAAATTGATTATGCGTTTTAAATAATCAGAATCAGATAATCAGCTGTATCAAAACGTGATTTAATTTAATGGTGTTTCGATTTGATTATGCTGTTCGATATCGCAATAATTAGATAATCAGTTTTCCGAGTGTTTGGGAAAATCATATTATTTGATAATTTAACATGTACAATTACCAAAAAGTACATTCCTTTAACAAGTCAATATAACATATAACATGACAATAATATTAGAAAACCAAATGTACATATCCGTATAAATTTGTGACTGAATAATACAAAGTCAATATATAACATATAATATAACATAACAATAATATTAGATACTAGTCAATATAAACATAGGCAGAGTAATATAAACATAGGCAGAGGACGTTAAAATCATATGTCGTATGACATTGATGATAATATTATATGAATTATATTAACCATGTTATATAGTTCCAATCAATATTATTACAGTCCAAATTAACATACAGCTACAAGTAGGAGTATATATTACTCATATTATTATATTATTATATATAGTTGAAAACATACAGCAAAGTAAAATCTTATTGGAGTATATATATTTTAAATTATGCACAATATTCAATACTATTGAATTGTCACATCTTTATCTTTATCTATTCTATAATAAATTCATAATAAGAGTTGTAGCCGTGTGACACAAAAGCAAGTAGCCGCAGCAGTTGTTTGCAAGTAGCAATGAAGGTAGTTTAAGAGGACTTTTATAAGGATATAATAATAGGGGTATAATAGTAAAGTGGATCGACGGGAAAAAAGTTTGGGAACCGCGTTTTTCACACAGTAACTCCCCACCTACAGCTAGAAATTCACGTTTTGGAGCATTCTAATCGCAAAAAATCAATTTTTCTCATATATTTACCAAACACTAAAAGTTGATTTTTATGATTTGAAAAACATGATAATCAAAAAATCAGTTCTAACCGCAAAAACAAACACCCCCTTAGACATCTGGTTGATCAAAGGTTATATACTCCTACTAAAACTAAATGGTTACCAAAGTTAATAGGGTTTGATTATGACATTGTTTAAAAGAAGGGCAATAATGATGGAGCAGTAGATGCTTTATCTAGGGTACATGGTGATGTTGAATTTTTCAATATTCAAGTATCCAACATAGCAAGTGATATGTCTGACAAAATCAAAGTTACTGTGGCCGAGTATGTGGATTTATAGGATCTTATTTCAAGAATGATCAATAATGATGATTCAGTCAAACATTATTCCTGGTAAAGTGAGTAGTTATATAGAAAAGGCATGTTGGTGGTGGGGTCATATGAGTCATTAAGATTGGATATTATTCAACATTTCCATAACACACCCTTTGGTAGCCGCTCTGGGTCAACTATACTATGCAAAAGATCAGAACTTACTTCTATTGAAAAAATATGAGGAAGCAGTTTAAAGAACACATTATGAAATGTACTACTTGCCAAAGGTGTAAAGCTGACCAAACTAAATACCGTGCACTGCAGCAACCACTACCTATGCCTAGCACCATTTGGACTGAACTATCAATGGATTTCATTGAAGGGTTACAAATGTCACATGGAAATCTGTTACATTTGTGGTTGTGGATAGATTAAGTAAATATCCACACTTTATGGCCCTATCACACCCCTTCACAGCTTCTACTGTAGCTCAGCGTTTCCTTGATAATGTCTATAAGCTTCATGGCCTACCAAAAGTGATTGTTAATGATAGAGATAAGGTAGTCTTAACTACTTTTTGGAAAGAATTGTTCAAGTGTATGTAGATGTAGCTACATCTATCAACTGCTTACCACCCCGAAACTAATGGTCAAACAAAGGTTGTCAATCGATGTTTAGAAGTGTATTTGAGGTGTATAACCAGTGATAAGCCTAAAAGTTGGTCAAAGTGGTTAGCTTTGATTGAATATTTAGATATAATACCAACAACCATTTTTCTATTCATACAACACCCTATTAAGTAGTTTATGGGCAACCACCACCTATTCCTATTGTTTATGTAGTGACCCGAACTTTTCCATGTTTATATATACTAAATGAAATTGATATTTACATGATTAAGTGTTTCCAACATGTTAAGCAATCAAACTTGTTAAGACTTGATTAATTGAAATAGGTTTCATATAGACAATTGACCACCCAAGTTGACCGGTGATTCACGAACGTTAAAACTTGTAAAAACTATATGATGACATATATATGGATATATATATAGGTAAAATGATATTATGACAAGTAAGTATCTCATTAGGTATTTTAACAATGAGTTATATACATAAAAATGAGACTATTGAATTAAGAAACTTGAAAACGATATATATAACAATTATCGTTATAACAATGTTTTACTAATTACATATGAATCATTTTAAGATATTGTTACAATATATATATAAACATGATAAATGATAAGTAAACATATCATTAAGTATTTTAACAATGAACTACATATGTAAAGACAAGACTACTAACTTAATGATTTCGAAACGAGACATATATGTAACAATTATCGTTGTAACAATATTTAACTGTATATATACCATACTAAGATATACTAATATGTCATAATATCATGATAATGTAATAATTTAACATCTATTTAGATATAATAAACAATGGGTTAACAACATTTAACAATATCGTTAACCTAAAGGTTTCAAAACAACACTTACATGTAACGACTAACGATGACTTAACGACTCAGTTAAAATGCATATACATGTAGTGTTTTAATATGTATTCATACACTTTTGAAAGACTTCAAGACACTTATCAAAGTACTTATACTTAACAAAAATGCTTACAATTACATCCTCATTCATTTTCATCAATAATTCTACTCGTATGCACTCGTATTCGTACTCGTACAATACTCAGCTTCTAAATGTATTTACTATTGGTATATACACTCTAATGATCAGCTTTTAGCAGCCCTTGTGAGTCACCTAACACATGTGGGAACCATCATTTGGCAACTAGCATGAAATATCTCATAAAATTACAAAAATATTAGTAATCATTCATGACTTATTTACAAGTAAACAAAATTACACATCCTTTATATCTAATCCATATACCAATGACCAAAAATACCTACAAACACTTTTATTCTTCAATTTTATTCATCTAATTGATCTCTCTCAAGTTCTATCTTCAAGTTCTAAGTGTTCTTCATAAATTCTATAAGTTCTAGTTTCATAAAATCAAGAATACTTCCAAGTTTGCTAGCTTAGTTCCAATCTTGTAAAGTGATCATTGATAATGCTAAAAACGAACATATATTTCATAGCATTATTCCTCAAGAAAGACAAGCTTTTAGTTGCAATTGTTCTATTTACAAGTGATATTCGTTTAAATAATAAAAGGTGAAGACAAAAGACAGATTCGACGAATTGAAGACGCAAACGACCAAAAAGCTCAAAAGAACAAAAGACAATCAAAAAGGTTCCAATTATTGATAAGAAACGTCTCGAAATTACAGAAGTACAAGATTCAAAACGCAAAGTACAAGATATTAAATAGCACGCGAGGACGTTCGAAAATCCGGAACCGGGACTAGAGTCAACTCTTAACGCTCGACGCAACGGACTAAAAATTACAAGTTAACTATGTATATAAATATAATATAATATATAATTAATTATATTAATTATATATATATTATATATATATTATTAAAACCGTCGGCAGCAAGAAACTCCAAGGGTGTGAGCTGTAAATATATCTCCGCGACTCGCGGAGTTTTAAGGGCATTTTGCCGCGAGTCGCGGAGCCCTAATTTTCAACCCTGGCTATAAAGCCAACCGAATTCTGATCAAATTTCATATCTTTTTTCTTCCTCTTCATACGTAAATATATTTATATTTATAATTTATATTTTAATTTTAATTATAATTCTAATAATAAGGGTATGTTAGCGAATGTTGTAAGGGTGTAAGTCGAAATTCTGTCCGTGTAACGCTACGCTATTTTTAATCATTGTAAGTTATGTTCAACCTTTTTATATTAATGTCTCGCAGCTAAGTTATTATTATGCTTATTTAAAACGAAGTAATCATGATGTTGGGCTAATTACTAAAATTGGGTAATTGGGCTTTGTACCATAATTGGGGTTTGGACAAAAGAACGACACTTGTGGAAATTAGACTATGGGCTAATAATGGGCTTTATATTTGTTTAACTAAATGAAAGTTTGTTAATGTTAATATAAAGATTTACAATTGGGCGTCCCTATAAATTACCATATACACTCGATCGGACACGATGGGCGGGGTATTTATATGTACGAATAATCGTTCATTTAACCGGACACGGGAATGGATTAATAGCCACTAGAATAATTAAAACAGGGGTGAAATTACATTCAAGGGTAATTGGTGTAATTGTTAACAAAGTAGTAAAACCTTGGTTTACACGCAGTCGATAACCTGGTGTATTCATTAAACAAAGTATTAAAACCTTGTTACAATTCGAATCCCCAATTAGTTGGAATATTTATCTTCGGGTATAATAATAATTTGACAAGGACACTTGCAATTTATATTTATGACTGATGGACTGTTATGGACAAAAACCAGACGGACATATTAAATAATCCAGAACAAAGGACAATTAACCCATGGGCATAAAACTAAAATCAACACGTCAAACATCATGATTACGGAAGTTTAAATAAGCATAATTCTTTTATATCATATTTAATTTCCTTTATTTTATATTTAATTGCACTTCTAATTATCGCACTTTTATTTATTTTATTTTATCGCACTTTTAATTATCGTACTTTTTAATTATCGCAAGTTTATTTTATCGCACTTTTATTATTCGCAATTTCATTATCGTTATTTACTTTACGCTTTAATTTAAGTCTTGTATTTATTTTATATTTTACATTAGGTTTTAACTGCGACTAAAGTCTTAAAATCGACAAACCGGTCATTAAACGGTAAAAACCCCCCTTTATAATAATAATATTACTTATATATATATTTGTATTTTTATAAAAGTAAACTAATACAGCGTTGAGCTTTGTTTAAAGATTTCCCTGTGGAACGAACCGGACTTACTAAAAACTACACTACTGTACGATTAGGTACACTGCCTATAAGTGTTGTAGCAAGGTTTAAGTATATCCATTCTATAAATAAATAAATATCTTGTGTAAAATTGTATCGTATTTAATAGTGTTTTCCTAGTAAAATAATAACTATTTTATATACACCTCGCTTCATACCAAGTTATTTTTGGCGCCGCTGCCGGGGAAAAACTCTTAAACGCCGGAAGCGCAACGCTAATATAAAAAAAAAAAAGATTTTTAGTTACTTTTATTAAAAATTCGCTTTTGTAGAAATACGTTTTAATTATTCAAAAATATAAAAAGAAAAACAAAAATATATGTATTTTTAAGATTTTGTAAATATTTAAGTTTTATAAGTTTCTTTATTTCTATTTTAGTTTATAAAAATATAAGTTTTATTTTAAAATCGTTTATTTAAATTAAAAACAGAAAACATAAAATAAAAAAAAATAATAAAGAAAAACGCGTAAAAACACAAAGCTGTCAACTGAATTCCTGAACCCCGCGACTCGCGGGGTTTTCTTCTTTATTTGCCGCGACTCGCGGAGCTACTCTGACAGGCGACAAGGAAGCCCTAATCGAGCATTAATTACGGATATTATTAATTAATTATTATTATTACCTAATTTGTATTATTATTATTATTAGTTTTAGTTTTATTTATACTTTTTATTTAATTTGTTGTATTTAGTTTTAATTAGTTTTTATTAAATTGTAAAATTAATAGTTTTATTAAAATATAATATAAAAATAATATTTTTATAAAAATTGTACTTTTTACAACTTTTTGTATATTTTTATATTTTGTCCCTTTTTAATTGTTGTAGCGTAAAATTTGTATTTTTTTTAGCTCATATTTAATTTTAAACTTAGTTTTTGCTATAGTTATTTTTACTCCTAGATTTTTAGGCTTTGCCGTAGAATTCCTTAAGTGCTTTTTCTTTAGACTAAGATTTAGGTGCTTTAGAATTTTGCGACGCCTTTTTAAGTTTTAGTTTCTTTTTAAGTTATTTCCATTTGGGATTTAGTTTTTCCTGTAAGCTTTAATATTTTTAGACCTTTTACTATGTATCAATTATCATTCCAATTAGTAATATCAATTTGCGATTATAATTTTAAGTTAGTTGTAGTAATAAGGTTAAATTAGTTAAGTATTTTTAAGTTTTTATAAGTTTCTTTTATTTTTCCGTCACCTTTTATTTTTCAATCATTTTTTCTTTTTCGACCTTTTTCGACGAACTCTTTTTCTCTCTTATTTCTCGCCATTCTAGTTTTTAGGACTTAGAATTTTTTTCTACTTCTTATCTAAATTTCTTAAAATTACGAAAATTTATTTTGAGTGGTTAAATTGATAGACATCAAAATTTTCTGGTTCGTAGTAATAGTTGGATTTGTACGTGGACCGGGTTATTGGAGCCAAACAGTCCTCAATTATATTGAGACCAAACGAATCCTGCCCCTCTGCTGCATCTTTTGGCTATTCGAAACGTGGGCAAAATCAGAAAAGTCTATTGATTGGATAACTTATTATAATTTTTCTTTCCTTTTTAAAAACTAATAGGATATTCTGTGAATGCACCGAGCAAGACGTTCATCACCTTTTGTACGTTCACCACCTGTAACTCGATCAAGACATCGTTTAATAAATATAACCGCCGTTGATTTTTCTTTAGAATCGTCATCCAGTAGACCAAGTACTTCAGTTCAAATTTCCGATAATCCATTTTTTGAACCCAACCTCACAATTGAGAATCCAGAGAATATTCAGGAACGGTTCGTAGATCCTGAACCATTAAACTTTCCTCCGGAACCACCAATCATTCAAACAGAGATTGTTGAGGAACGAACCATTAAATCTGAAGCATCTAGTGATACCGATTCAACAAATTCAATTATGGAGAATCTGGAACCTTTAAGTATGGAAGACCGAATGAGAGCTAAACACACTGGCCAAGGTCACGCAATTACTCATCCAGACATTAATGCGCCAGATTATGAAATCAAAGGACAAATTCTACACATGGTGACTAATCAATGCCAATTTAGTGGTGCGCCGAAGGAAGATCCAAATGAACATCTACGTACCTTTAATAGGATCTGCACACTATTTAAAATCCGAGAAGTGGAGGATGAACAGATATATCTCATGTTATTTCCCTGGACTTTAAAGGGAGAAGCCAAAGATTGGTCGGAATCGTTACCTGAAGGGGCGATTGATACATGGGACGTTTTAATTGACAAATTTCTTAAACAATTCTTTCCTGCATCTAAAGCCGTAAGACTTCAAGCAGAAATTGTTACGTTCACACAGAAGCCAAATGAAACTCTATATGAGGCGTGGACAAGATATGGAAAGTTATTAAGAGGATGTCCGCAACATGGTTTAGACACCTGTCAAATAGTACAAATATTCTACCAAGGATGCGACATCACTACAAGGAAAGATATAGATATAGCAGCTGGTGGTTCTATTATGAAGAAAACCGAAACTGATGCGTACAAAATTATTGATAATACTGCTTCCCACTCACATGAGTGGCATCAAGAAAAAGATATCATTAGATCATCTAAAGCAGCTAGAGCCGATTCTAGCCATGACTTAGATTCCATTTCAGCAAAGATAGATGCTTTCGAGAGACGAATGGAAAAGATGACTAAGGATATTCACTCAATACGAATTAGTTGTGAGTAGTGTGGAGGACCACATTTGACAAAAGATTGTCTCAGTATTGAATTAACAATGGAACAAAGAGAGAATATTTCATACATAAACCAAAGGCCTGGAAATAATTATCAGAATAATTATCAACCGCCAAGACCGATTTACAATCAAAACCAGAATTATAACCGAAATATTCCATACAATAACCAACAAGGTCCTAGCAATCAACAAGTATCCAATAATACTTACAATCAGCAAAGACCAAATTTTCAAAACAAACCACCACAACAAACCGATGATAAAAAGCCGAATTTAGAAGATATGATGACAAAGCTAGTTGAAACTCAAACGCAGTTTTTCACATCTCAAAAACAAACTAATGAACAAAATGCTCAAGCATTTAGAAATCAACAAGCTTCTATTCAAAATCTGGAACAAGAAGTGAGTAACCTAGCAAGGTTAATAGGTGAAAGAAAACCGGGAAGTCTACCAAGCGATACAAATGCTAACCCCCAGAATGAAACAGCTAAAGCTATTACCACAAGAAGTGGTACAACACTTAAACCACCTGAAATACCTGTAAATTCTGATGAAACTATTCCTACTCCACAAGAACCACAACCTGATCAAGATAAGGAAAAAGAACCGGTAGTTGAAAAGGTTAATGAAGATAACACAGTTAAGGATAAACCTTATGTTAAACCATACCAACCACCACTTCCTTACCCGAGTAAAATGAAGAAAGAAAAACTTGAAGCCGAGCAATCCAAATTCTTGGATATGTTTAAACAGATAAATGTAAATCTTCCTTTCATTGATGTGATTTCAGGAATGCCAAGATATGCTAAATTCTTGAAAGATCTAATCACGAATAGAAAGAAAATGGAAGAACTCTCGGCTGTTACTATGAATGCTAATTGTTCAGCAGTGCTGTTGAATAAGATACCAGAAAAACTATCTGATCCAGGAAGTTTCACAATTCCATGTTTTCTGGGTAGTCTTAGTTCAATAGAAGCATTAGCAGATTTAGGTGCTAGTATAAATCTAATGCCGTATTCACTATACGCTAAACTAGACCTTGGAGAATTAAAACCAACCAGAATAAGCATACAACTAGCCGATAGATCAATAAAATATCCTAGAGGGATAATGGAGAACATGCTAGTTAAAGTTGGTACTTTAGTATTTCCAGTAGATTTTGTTGTTTTGGACATGGAAGAAGATTCTCAAGTTCCTCTCATATTAGGAAGACCATTATTAAACACGGCTAAAGCAATGATAGACGTGTTCGGTAAGAAACTGACCCTAAGTATAGAGGATGAGAGTGTTACCTTTTCAGTTGATAGAGCAATGCAACAACCACAATCTGCAGATGATACATGTTATTATATTCAAACTATAGATGCACATGCAGAATTATTAGAAGAATTTCCAGAATTACAAGGAACAGGAGAATGTTCTTTAGGAGAAGGTAATGAACCAATTGATGAAGCTGAAATGTTAGCTACACTTATAGCTAATGGATATGAACCAACAACAGAAGAAATTCAAATGCTAAAAGAAGAAGACAGATATCGATATAAATCATCGATAGAAGAACCTCCGAAATTAGAGTTAAAGCCACTTCCAAACCATTTGGAATACGCTTATTTACATGGTGAATCTGAATTACCTGTAATAATATCGTCTTCTCTTACTGAAAATGAGAAATCACAACTCATTTCTATGTTGAAAGCTCATAAACCAGCCATTGCATGGAAGATTCATGATATTAAAGGAATAAGTCCTTCGTATTGCACACATAAAATCCTTATGGAAGAAGGTCATAAAACGTATGTGCAACGCCAACGAAGACTAAATCCTAATATGCAAGATGTAGTTAAGAAAGAGATTATTAAACTGCTAGATGCAGGTTTGATATATCCAATTTCTGATAGTCCATGGGTAAGCCCAGTTCAATGCGTGCCTAAGAAGGGTGGCATGACTGTCATTATAAATGAGAAAAATGAGCTTATTCCTACTAGGACTGTAACAGGATGGCGTGTATGTATTGATTATAGAAAATTAAATGACGCCACCAGAAAAGATCACTTTCCCTTACCTTTCATAGATCAAATGTTGGAAAGATTAGCCGGAAATAGTTACTATTGTTTTCTAGATGGATTTTCCGGATATTTTCAAATTCCAATAGCACCTGAAGATCAAGAGAAAACCACATTTACGTGCCCTTATGGTACTTTTGCTTACAAACGCATGCCATTTGGACTTTGCAACGCCCCTGCAACCTTTCAAAGGTGCATGATGGCGATTTTTCACGACATGATAGAAGAATGCATGGAAGTATTCATGGATGACTTTTCAGTCTTCGGTGATACATTTAAATCATGTCTAGTTAATCTGGAACGAATGCTAATTAGATGCGAAAAATCAAATCTAGTACTTAATTGGGAGAAATGCCATTTCATGGTTAAAGAAGGCATCGTTCTTGGACATAAAATTTCAAAAGAAGGAATTGAAGTGGATAGAGCTAAAGTAGATGTAATTGCTAAACTTCCACATCCCACCAATGTTAGAGGAGTAAGGAGTTTTCTAGGGCATGCCGGTTTTTACCGACGTTTCATAAAAGATTTTTCTAAAATTGCCACTCCTATGAATAAACTCCTAGAAAAGGATGCGCCATTCATCTTTTCAGATGAGTGTATCAAATCTTTTAATATTCTTAAAGAAAAACTCACTAATGCACCGATCATGATAACACCAAATTGTAATCTACCATTTGAACTAATGTGCGATGCAAGTGATTTTGCAATGGGAGCCGTTTTAGGACAAAGGATTGAAAAACGATTTCAACCTATATATTATGCTAGTAAGACGTTACAAGGAGCACAAACGAACTATACAACTACTGAAAAAGAACTCCTTGCTATTGTCTTTGCTTTTGACAAATTTCGATCATATCTCGTTCTAGCAAAAACGGTGGTCTATACCGACCATTCTGCTCTTAGATACCTATTTTCAAAACAAGATGCTAAACCAAGATTAATCCGTTGGATCTTACTCTTACAAGAGTTTGATATTGAAATTCGAGATAAAAAAGGAGCAGAAAATCTCGCCGCTGATCATCTTTCTCGTCTTGAAAATCCCGAATTAGAAGTTCTAAATGAATCGGCCATACAAGACAACTTTCCTGATGAATATCTATTGAAGATAGATTATAAAGAAATCCCATGGTTTGCGGACTATGCAAACTACTTAGTTTGTGGATTCCTTGAAAAAGGATTATCGTACCAAAGACGAAAGAAATTCTTCAGTGATATAAAACACTATTTCTGGGAAGATCCACATCTGTTTAAAAGTTGTCCCGATGGAATAATACGCCGATGTGTATTTGGAGATGAAGCTAGTAAAATTTTAAACCATTGTCACACAGGACCAACAGGAGGGCATTATGGGCCTCAACTAACAGCAAGAAAAGTTTATGAAGCTGGATTCTATTGGCCTACAATTTACAAAGACGCACACCTTCTTTGCAAATCCTGTGATGCATGTCAAAGGGCCGGAAAAATAAGTCAACGTGATGAAATGCCACAAAATGTCATCCAAGTATGTGAAGTATTTGACATTTGGGGTATTGACTTTATGGGTCCATTTCCAAAATCTCATAATAATCTATATATACTCGTAGCCATTGATTATGTATCTAAATGGGCGGAAGCACAAGCTCTCCCAACTAACGATGCACGAGTTGTAGTCAACTTTTTAAAACGTCTTTTTGCAAGGTTTGGAACACCGAAAGCTTTAATAAGTGATCGGGGTACTCATTTCTGTAATAATCAACTTGAGAAAGTTCTTAAAAGATATGGAGTAACTCATAAAATCTCCACCGCATATCATCCACAAACAAGTGGACAAGTTGAAAATACCAACCGAGCTTTAAAACGTATTCTAGAGAAAACCGTAGGATCAAATCCAAAGGAATGGTCCATTAAATTGGAAGATGCACTCTGGGCTTTTAGAACAGCCTACAAAACTCCAATTGGAACCACACCTTTTAGACTTGTTTATGGAAAAGCATGTCATCTTCCAGTAGAAATTGAACACAAAGCATTTTGGGCTTTGAAAACATGTAATCTTGATTTACATGAAGCCGGACGTCTACGATTAAGTCAACTAAACGAATTAGAAGAATTAAGACATGAAGCATACGAAAATTCGTTAATCTATAAAGAAAGAACGAAGAAATGGCATGATAAAAGAATCAGAAGTTCAAAAGAATTCAAAGAAGGAGACAGAGTTCTTCTTTTCAATTCACGATTCAAGCTATTTCCTGGAAAATTGAAATCAAGATGGTCTGGACCATTCATAGTCAAAAGAGTTTTCCCATACGGAACGATAGAATTAATAAATTCAAATGGGATTGAATTTAAAGTTAATGGTCACAGAGTTAAACATTACATACATGGTCCGATGGAAGTCGACAACGAAGTTAATCACAATTTCGACACCACAGCTAACTAAGTGTGGGGAGAATCAAGTCTTTAAAGGATAATATGTATTTCTGTTAGAGTTAGATTGTCTGTTTTCGTGTAGTTCTCGAAAATGGAACACGTATGGTCTTTCCCTAGCAGACCCTAAAGAACTAGTCTTCTCCCCCCATTCCGAATTTTTATTTTTTTTAGGTTTTTACGTAATGAAGACTGCCTGTGAATTAAACCATGGTCTAATGCTACACGCTTTGATCACTAAACGTAATAATGACATACTACCGAGTGAATTAGTATCAGTAATCAGAGAAAGAATGGACGGAGTTAGAAAAGGATCCAGATGCGAAGATAATAAGTTACAATTTGGTAAAGGAAAATCAAAATCCGCAGCGAAAAGAAGAGCACGACACCTAGAACGATGTCACAAATGCGGAAAATGGTCACATGGAGGTAAATGTTCAAATAATCAAACCTATTCAAATACCGAATTTGTTACTTTATGCAGAGACGGACCGTTCATATGTTTAGAAGAAAAGACAATGAATGCTCGAGGTTACGCCTATGCAGCCATGGAAAACCAATTAAACCGACTATCTTATGAATATAATAGATCATATAACTAAGAAATCTATTTCACAGGTATGTCTGTACAGTTTTTATTTTTATTTTTATTTTTAACCTTTTGATAATAAACGCTAATTTGTTCGCTAAAAAGTATTAAATTGGTATTAAATAAAATTAGGTTTGGCAACCGAAATTATTGATATCGTTCAAAAATTTATTACATCACTGCGAAATTTAACGTTTATTCTTAAGGTATAAATATCTTTAATCAATCAACCCAAAATATTTTAAAAATTCGTCATGAGTTAAATTAGGTCTTGGAACCGAAATTACTTTACCGAAAAGAGGGGCGCATATTTTTGATAATATTTGATTGATTAAAGTGGGATAAAAAGACAAAAAGATTTTTAATTTATTTTTTTTACCATGTTTTTAAAATCAATATTTAAATCTTAAATTAATATTGTAAACTTTGTAAAAACAATATTTTTAAAATTGTAAATATTTGAAAAATTAATATAAGTTTGGTATGAATTTATGAATTTTTAAATTAAGTTTGGTGTGAATTTTTAATTTTTAAAATATGAAATTTTAATTTTATGCATTTCAAATTTTAAGTTTGGTGTGATTATTTTTTTATTAATTTTGAATTTTATATTTAAGTTGTGTGAATTTAAAAACAAAAATTTACTTTATCTCATTAAGTTAAGAATATGATTTTTAAAATTCGTCGTAAGTTGAAGACTAGGTCTTTGAACCGAAATTGCTTTACCCGAGGGAGGGACGTGAACTTTTATTATCATTATTTTTAATCTTATTGATTTAAAGTAAGCCAAAAACATTGAAAAAACCCAAAAATCTTAGCTTTTAAAACAATCGCTACAAAAAGACAAATTTTAAAATTTTGTCGAAGGACGGACTAGGACATCGATCCCAAACGACCTCGTCCTAAATAACAAGGGAAACAAAATTTTAAAATTAATTTCTTAATTGTTTTATAAGTTAAAGATTATAAAAAAAAAAAAAAAAAAAAAAGGGTAAACTCCGCGACTCGCGGAGTTTGAAGTGCAAACCTCCGCGACTCGCGGAGGGACCAAAACACAGAAAAAAAAAATAAAAATAGCTGAACGATCAGTATACTTAAAAACACAAAAACACCCCAAAATAACAGCGAAAAAGAACCCGAAAACCACCGAAAATCACCCCCAAAAATCTCAATTTTTAACCGTTAATCACCAAATTTTTTGCTAAAATCATGTTGAGAAGGATGATATCTAAGAACTACTCAAGAAAAACGGTAAATTTCTACACCTAAACACCATTTAATTCGAATTTTAGTGTTCTTGAGCTATTTTTCCCCAATTTGATTTTGATGCTTTTTAGTGTAATTAGAATTAAATTGTTTATGTATTATGCTTGTATAACCTAGATTGATGCTGTTTAACATGATTAGAAGCCTTAAACTTCAAATTTTGAATAATCTAGGGTTTGTGTTCTTGAGCAATTTGGGGCTTTTTGATATAAACAGGTTATGGCCGATTTTTGTCATGAATTATTGCTAAATTGAGTAGTATAACATGTCTAGGTAGTTAAATGATCCAAACTTTGAGCCTAAACATGATTTTGAGAATTAAAGTGGACTTTTTCAAGTCCAAAATTCATGAACTTGATTTTTGAAAGATAATGCCATTTGAGACTTGTTTATTTGCTAGTAATGATTATTTTGACATGTTATTTGAGTTGAATGCTTATGAACTTGGCGAAAATTTTCGTATATGCTTATTTGAAAAAGTGTAGATTTGATAAAAATGTGAAAATAAGATTAAGTTTGATATAAATTGATAATGTCATTGTAATTATTTTGATTGATGATTTTGCTGACACTAATGCATATTTGGATGCACAAAATTTGTGTTTGATGTGTTTTGTAGAATGAAAGGGGTGAATCTTCATCCCAAGCCCGCCATGCTCCTACTGAGAACTTGGAACAACAGGAGGTAGATAACTACTACAAGCAGGATGTACCTCATCCAGTCATGACCTTTTCAGATATGCACTTGGAACAGTTGCACCCGAACCTGCGATTTGACAGACTTTGGATAGATTATCCAAAATATCAACGGGGTTTGCATACTCTTCATTCCAAGGTTGTTGAGGTACCGAGGGTCATAGAATGGGGACCCTTAGAAGCTGTAGAATTGGCCGGGCCAATTAGGGAATTACTGGTACAGAGGTATGGTAATTCTTCTTTTAATGACTGGATATGTTTATTCACCATACGTAGACCTGTATATAAAGTATGGTGTGAAGAGTTGTTATGTAGTATAGAGTTGAATGATCGGGTAGCTAGTTTAACCGATCGTTCTTTTATTAGATTTTTGTTAGGCGGTTCGATGCGCCACATGTCTTTACTGGACATGGCTCAGGCTTTACGTATATATACGCCTGAGGAGTTAGCATCTGCCGATTGTAGAGGATTGATACTAAACAGTAGAAAGATAGATGAGAATTTTGATACACACGGTGTGTGGAGTCAAATGACAAGCCATCACCGTTTCAAAGGGGGAAACTACTCTTATTTGGATATAGATAGAGCCGAATTAAGAGTAATACATAGGTTTTTAGCTAATTCGATTACACAAAGGGGTAAAAACAAAGAAAAGGTAAATGAACAAGATTTGTTTTACCATATGTGTATTCGAGACCCACACAGCGCTGTAAGTATACCATATTGTGTGGGTTATTATTTATCAGCTATGGTTCGGGGGATGCGTCCACATAGCATAATAGGAGGTGGTATTTTTATTACTTTGATTGGTGAATATCTCGGTGTGGATATAAGTCGGGGGGGATTATTAGTAGAAGAGCCGGAACCCCGCGACACTATAGGTTTAAATGTATACCATGGTGCGAAAGTTTTGAAGCGGCGAAATAACGCCGCAGTACGATACCATGGTAGACATCCACAGGTGGAGAGAAACCAGGAACAAGGTAATGTAGGAGGGGGGAATGAGATGCAAGAAATGCATAGGTTTATAGCTTCTCAGGAATACGAAAATGCTAGACAGAGAGCATTTGAAGATTGGCAAGTTCATCAGAACCAGATCATAGCGCATTGCCAACATATAGGTAGAAACTATATTCCTACACCGAAACCCGTCTTCCCTCCTTGGTCGATAGAGATGCAGCCACCATATCCTACGTATGACCCTGCCGAAGCATTCTATAGCACTTATGGTTATGCGTGGAACCCCTATTGGTACCAATATCATCCTTAGTTTACTTATTTTTTTTTTATTTTGTAATTTGTAATTATTGATATGTTTAATACTTTTGTTAATATTGTAATCATTTTTATAATTATCTAACTTTTATTCTTAGATTTTAATAATTTTTGAATGTGGGGAAATAAACCAAACTTCAAAAATATGTATATATGTTTGCAGTTTATCTTATGTACACAACAGGGTAAAACAACGCATTTTCAAAGACTGGCATTAAGTTCAGCAAAAGCAACAAATTTTGACGACAAGATGCAAAATATATGTGAAATAACAACAAGACGGAATGAACAAATGATGTGCACCATTTATTATTCAGCAAACAAACGCCAATATATTTTGGAGACTTTGGTAAAAATTTAATCATTTTCACACAAATCACCCTCAATAATTTAAATTGTTACTGATTTTTTGCAAATGAGGGCATTGCAAGATCTTAGGTGTGGGAAGGGATTAAATTCTTTCGGATTTTAAAAATTTTTACTTTATACACTTGGTTACCATTAAAAATACTAGTAAAGCAGTAGTTGTATTAGAATCTAGTGCTCTCTGATAAAAAAGAACAACCCTAGTCTTATATACTGACTACCCAATTCAAGTAAAATTTTTCAAAATTTTTAATTAAATGAATTAAAATCATGTTTATACATATTTATGAACGATAAAACTAGGTTTTAACACCGAAATTATTGTTACCTCGGAAAGGACATAAATTGAGAAACAAACTAAAATGTTAAAATTCATTTAAAATGGAATAGAGGACGATAAAAAGAAAAATAAAAAGCCAAGTGTGGGAAAATTTACCAAGTTATCTTAAACATATGTCACATATATCTGTAACAAATAACTGAAAATACTTTTGCTTTGGACTAAACTAAACTGTTTTACCCGATGAAAGAAAATAAGAGATGGATCTACACGATGAATCAATTCCATCATTAAAAGGAAGTAAAGTCTTCCGAAAAAGAAACGCGCTTCTTGATTTAGGTCATGAAGTTGTCGTTCAGACCAGCTGTAGGTTGACGAAAAATCTAGAAAAGTCATCACTAAAATCAGCAGGAAATCCACGGACCTCAGCATCAAACAGGGTCGCCAAGTGGTCAGATTTATCCTAACCATGAGAAGGATTTATCTCGTACAATGGGGGGGCACCATGCAAATTAGCTGGATAAGACTAATGAATCAGATCCCCAGAAAGGATAATCTCCTTAAAGATTAAAAATCAGCTTTTAAGACTGATATTACTCAATCCTAGAGATTGACCTTAAAGATTGAGAATTCAAACTCATGGAATTCAATGATATCTAAACTCGAACTTGAACGAGAAAATATTTTGATCAAAATTACAAACCGATTTGTTTTCTGAAAACCCTATTTTCAATGCGTTCATTACCATTGAACGTAAAATCCTAGGAATTCACCTGGAATTCATTAGGTCACCTGAACTAAATCGGGTGTCAACCGTAAGAACGGTGGTTGCATAGTGGTCAAAGACATGACCTTGTGCCAGACCGAAAAAAAATTATAAGGGTGAGCTTTACTATTGCTCCTACCAAGGATAGTAATTGCGTCCGACACGTTATAGACCATAATCAAAAGCATGTCACGGGACATTGCCTTAACAGTTGCTTGTTCAACGCTTTCCTTTACAACCGGACGGTAGTTTGCCGAAAGGTAATATACGGAACAAGTAAACTGGACGTGTTGCTTTCCAAATACAAGGTTAGCAAGTGGGTGACACAAAACCGCAAGTTTTGAGCTAAAATTTTCAAATCTGAAACCCACCAAACCCACAAATATTTTGCAAACACCGGTAAAGGGTTATTCCGGAAAACTTATCTAGGGTAAAAACTAGATTTAATTTTCAAAAGATCAAATGTTTTCATAAAGATCCAATTTCCTTAATGGATCTAAATTTTTATAGTCATGTGGGACTGTAAACCATATCGTTACTACCATAGTTTATACCGCCGTATAGAAATCACTGATGTACAAAGTGTGAAGAATAAAGAAGTGATTCTAGTATTTCAAGACAATATTGCTTGAGGACAAGCAACGCTCAAGTGTGGGAATATTTGATAATGCTAAAAACGAACATATATTTCATAGCATTATTCCTCAAGAAAGACAAGCTTTTAGTTGCAATTGTTCTATTTACAAGTGATATTCGTTTAAATAATAAAAGGTGAAGACAAAAGACAGATTCGACGAATTGAAGACGCAAACGACCAAAAAGCTCAAAAGAACAAAAGACAATCAAAAAGGTTCCAATTATTGATAAGAAACGTCTCGAAATTACAGAAGTACAAGATTCAAAACGCAAAGTACAAGATATTAAATTGCACGCGAGGACGTTCGAAAATCCGGAACCGGGACTAGAGTCAACTCTTAACGCTCGACGCAACGGACTAAAAATTACAAGTTAACTATGTATATAAATATAATATAATATATAATTAATTATATTAATTATATATATATTATATATATATTATTAAAACCGTCGGCAGCAAGAAACTCCAAGGGTGTGAGCTGTAAATATATCTCCGCGACTCGCGGAGTTTTAAGGGCATTTTGCCGCGAGTCGCGGAGCCCTAATTTTCAACCCTGGCTATAAAGCCAACCGAATTCTGATCAAATTTCATATCTTTTTTCTTCCTCTTCATACGTAAATATATTTATATTTATAATTTATATTTTAATTTTAATTATAATTCTAATAATAAGGGTATGTTAGCGAATGTTGTAAGGGTGTAAGTCGAAATTCTGTCCGTGTAACGCTACGCTATTTTTAATCATTGTAAGTTATGTTCAACCTTTTTATATTAATGTCTCGTAGCTAAGTTATTATTATGCTTATTTAAAACGAAGTAATCATGATGTTGGGCTAATTACTAAAATTGGGTAATTGGGCTTTGTATCATAATTGGGGTTTGGACAAAAGAACGACACTTGTGGAAATTAGACTATGGGCTAATAATGGGCTTTATATTTGTTTAACTAAATGAAAGTTTGTTAATGTTAATATAAAGATTTACAATTGGGCGTCCCTATAAATTACCATATACACTCGATCGGACACGATGGGCGGGGTATTTATATGTACGAATAATCGTTCATTTAACCGGACAAGGGAATGGATTAATAGCCACTAGAATAATTAAAACAGGGGTGAAATTACATTCAAGGGTAATTGGTGTAATTGTTAACAAAGTAGTAAAACCTTGGTTTACACGCAGTCGATAACCTGGTGTATTCATTAAACAAAGTATTAAAACCTTGTTACAATTCGAATCCCCAATTAGTTGGAATATTTATCTTCGGGTATAATAATAATTTGACAAGGACACTTGCAATTTATATTTATGACTGATGGACTGTTATGGACAAAAACCAGACGGACATATTAAATAATCCAGGACAAAGGACAATTAACCCATGGGCATAAAACTAAAATCAACACGTCAAACATCATGATTACGGAAGTTTAAATAAGCATAATTCTTTTATATCATATTTAATTTCCTTTATTTTATATTTAATTGCACTTCTAATTATCGCACTTTTATTTATTTTATTTTATCGCACTTTTAATTATCGTACTTTTTAATTATCGCAAGTTTATTTTATCGCACTTTTATTATTCGCAATTTCATTATCGTTATTTACTTTACGCTTTAATTTAAGTCTTGTATTTATTTTATATTTTACATTAGGTTTTAACTGCGACTAAAGTCTTAAAATCGACAAACCGGTCATTAAACGGTAAAAACCCCCCTTTATAATAATAATATTACTTATATATATATTTGTATTTTTATAAAAGTAAACTAATATAGCGTTGAGCTTTGTTTAAAGATTTCTCTGTGGAACGAACCGGACTTACTAAAAACTACACTACTGTACGATTAGGTACACTGCCTATAAGTGTTGTAGCAAGGTTTAAGTATATCCATTCTATAAATAAATAAATATCTTGTGTAAAATTGTATCGTATTTAATAGTGTTTTCCTAGTAAAATAATAACTATTTTATATACACCTCGCTTCATACCAATCATCTAACCTCAAGAAATCTTTTCTATTTACAGTAAGATATCTTTCTAATACAATGAAATACTCATATTCAAACTTTGATTCAATTTCTATAACTATAACAATCTTATTTCGAGTGGAAATCTTACTTGAACTTGTTTTCGTGTCATGATTCTGCTTCAAGAACTTTCAAGCCATCCAAGGATCCTTTGAAGCTAGATCTATTTTTCTCATTTCCAGTAGGTTAACCTACTAAAATTAAGGTAGTAATGATATTCATAACATCATTTAATTCATACATATAAAACTATCTTATTCGAACATTTAAACTTGTAATCACTAGAACATAGTTTAGTTAATTCTAAACTTGTTCGCAAATAAAGTTAATCCTTCTAACTTGACTTTTAAAATCAACTAAACACATGTTCTATTCTATATGATATGCTAACTTAATGATTTAAAACCTTGAAACACGAAAAACACCGTAAAACCGGACATACGCAGTCGTAGTAACACCGCGGGCTGTTTTAGGTTAGTTAATTAAAAACTATGATAAACTTTGATTTAAAAGTTGTTCTTCTGGGAAAATTATTTTTATTATGAACATGAAACCATATCCAAAAATTATGATTAAACTCAAAGTGGAAGTATGTTTTCCAAAATAGTCATCTAGACGTCGTTCTTTCGACTGAAATGACTACCTTTACAAAAACGACTTGTAATCTGTATTTCTGACTATAAACTTATACTTTTTCTATTTAGATTCATAAACTTAAGTTCAATATGAAACCATATCAACTTGAATCACTCAAAATGGATTTAAAACGAAGAAGTTATGGGTAAAACAAGATTGGATAATTTTTCTTGTTGTAGCTACGTGAAAATTGGTAACAAATCTATATTAATCATATCCTAGCTAACTCATATTGTATTATACATGTATTCTAATATATTATGTAATATTGGGATACCATCGACACGAATACAATGTTTTGACATATCATATCGACCCATCTATATATATATTTCGGAACAACCATAGACACTCTATATGTTGTAATGTTGGAGTTAACTATACAGGGTTGAGGTTGATTCCAAAATATTATATATACTTTGAGTTGTGATCTAGCCTGAGGCTTGTATACACGAGGTCGTGGATTGATTCGAGATAATATATATTGCTTTATTTTCTGTACATCTAACTGTGGACAACTAGTTGTAGGTTACTAACGAGGACAACTGACTTAATAAACTTAAAACAGCAAAACGTATTAAAAATGTTGTAAATATATTTTGAACATACTTTGATATATATGTACATATTTGTTATACGTTCGTGAATCGACTAGTGGCCAAGTCTTACTTCCCGACGAAGTAAAAATCTGTGAAAAGTGAGTTATAGTCCCACTTTTAAAATCTAATATTTTGGGATGAGAATACATGCAGTTTTATAAATGTTTTACAAAATAGATACAAGTAAATGAAACTACATTCTATGGCTGGATTATTAAACTGAATATGCCCCTTTTTAGTCTGGTAATCTAAGAATTAGGGAACATACACCCTAATTGACGCAAATTCTAAAGATAGATCTATTGGGCCCAACGAGCCCCATCCAAAGTACCGGATGCTTTAGTACTTCGAATTCATCATGTCTGAAGGGAGTCCCGGAATGATAGGGGATATTCTATATGCATATTGTTAAGGTCGGTTACCAGGTGTTCACCATATGAATGATTTTTATCTCTATGTATGGGATGTATATTGAAATATGAAATCTTGTGGTCTATTATTACGATTTGATAAATATATATAGGTTAAACCTATAACTCACCAACATTTTTGTTGACATTTAAAGCATGTTTATTCTCAGGTGATTATTAAGAGCTTCCGCTGTTGCATGCTATTATGTGGACAAGATTTGGTGTCAGGATGCTTGTATAATATTGTTTAAAACTGCATTCGAGATTTATTATGTTGTAATTTATTAATATTTGTAAACCAATATGTATTGGTAGTGTGTAAATGTGATATTTGTTAGATTATCATTTCTGGATAATCAAAGTTGTGCATTTTTAACGATGTCGATAAAATAAAGGTTATGGTTTGTTTTAAAAACGAATGCAGTCTTTGAAAAACGTCTCATATAGAGGTCAAAACCTCGCAACGAAATCAATTAATATGGAACATTTATAATCAATATGAACGGGACATTTCAGTTGGTATCCGAGCATTGGTCTTAGAGAACCAGAATTTTTGCATTAGTGTGTCTTACCGAGTTTGTTAGGATACATTAGTAAGTCTGGACTTCGACCGTGTTTTTCTTCAAAAACGATTGCTTAACATTTTTTTTGTTGGAAAACATATATTATTAACATGTAAATATTATGTGATATATTAATCTCTTAACGTCTTTGATATTGTGTGATAGATGTCTACCTCTAGTACAAATCCCATCGACTCACCTAATAATAATGAAGAGTCGAATATACTTTGGAAAGATTCACAAATTCCCAAAGAGGAACCGGAAGAGGAGGAACAAGAAGAAGAGGAACCGGAAGAGGAGGAACCGGAAGAGGAAAAACCGGAAGAAGAAGAGGTTCCGTAGGAAGAAATATTGATACCTACAGTAAATCGATTAGATAAAAGAAAATCCTTAACCAACGGACCAAAGTCAAAAATGGTCAATGGTGTTTCTGCCAAGGAAGCAAAATATTGGGAAGATTACCAATTTTTCAATGAATCGGATCCCGATGAGGATTCCGATGATGTTATAGAAATTACCTCGACCCAATTTAATAAAGCAAAAGAAAATAATAAGGGAAAAGTTATAAAAATAGAGAAACCTGATTCCAACCCCGATGAACTTTATATGTATCGGCAACGTCCGTATTTCCTAAAATGTAATAATAAACTAAGAACCTCTAAGCCACCAGGTTTTTCTAAACCATTGTGGAAAATGATAGCTCGTATTAGGGGAGCACCATATATCCCTAGGAAATTAGCAAAATGAACCAAGTCTGAAGAAGAAGAAACGAGTGATGTAACACCCTGTTTTTGTTTCTGATTTTGCAGTAGGTCGGGACGCCATCCAGATAGGAGGGACGCCGTCCAGAAACAAAGGGTGGGACGCCGTCCCGATAGTGGGGACACCGTCCAGCAACAAAAGGTGGGACGCCGTCCAAAGTTTGGGACGCCGTCCAAACGGTCTGTCGAGACAGCTGTTTTAATTATTTTAAAAGGGGTAAAATGGTAAAATCACTTAGATGCCGGTTTGGAGCCTTCAAGGCTGGTTCCTTGGTCAATTGTGGATCATATTTCATCTTCACAAACACTCCCAACATTATTTAGAGAGAGAGGAGAAGTTCTAGAGATAGAGAGGTGGATTTGGAGCAGAAGGAGTCGGATTCTCGCAAAAGCTCGGGTTCTAAAGTTGTTCATCTCGCTCCTAGCTACGTTGTGGTGGTATTGGTAAGCTCAAACTCCGAATTTCATTGTTTAGATTTGATATTCAATCTAGGGTTTTGAGCTAGTTTGTTGTACGACCCTTTTAGATGATGAAATGGGTTTATAGTGACTTGTTATTCTTGTCACTTGGCGGGTTTTGGGTCGGTTGACGTTTTGGCCTTGATTAGGCTTTGATTTGGAGTTTAATCACTTGGATTAGTGATTATGGAAGTGGTGAAACTCTTTTGGGTGAGTTTGGTTAACTAATTTTGAAATGGGTCAAAATTAGGGTTTTGGTGTCAAAATGGGTATGACACCTGTTGAACACTTGTGTTCGGGTTTAATTGGTGTGTTAGGACCATTTTCACGTGTATTAGTGATTATTGATTAATTTGGGCGCGGTTTGTGCTTGGAAGTGCAAATGGGTCGAATTTGCACTAAGGGTCAATTGGGTTGGTTTGTAAGTCAACCCTAATTGTGTTGTTTGTATTGTGATAATGGAATAGGTACGTTCCATTGACGAGTTGCGGATTATTTGGAAGCATTCATCAAGGCGACAAGGTAAGTGTTAATATCCTATGTGCATATGTATGTGTAGGATGGGTGCGGGTCGGGGTGAAGTGTTTCTTGGTTATAGAGCTCACTTCACATATAGGGGATTTGATGGACTTGTGTATAGGTCCAATTGGCACGGATGTGCGTTTTGGTTGGCCACTTTTGGCGGGGTACACAATTTGTGTGTACATTATCACACGCGGTATGATGTGGATTATATAACCCCAATGGCGAAGGGTTAATATTTTGATGCGGACTTAGGTATAACCCCAATGGCGAAGGGTAGTATTGTGAGTGGGATAATTATACGTATGTGTATATGGCGTATTTATTTGTGAATGTTCGAGTGTGAACCACTAGCCGGTGGCACTATAAAATAATTGATGTGAACCACGAGCCGGTAGCATCGAGTGTGAACCACGAGTCGGTAGCACTATAAAATAATTGATGTGAACCACGAGCCGGTAGCATCGAGTGTGAACCACAAGCCGGTAGCACTATAAAATAATTGATGTGAACCACGAGCCGGTAGCATCGAGTGTGAACCACGAGCCGGTAGCACTATAAAATAATTGATGTGAACCACGAGCCGGTAGCATCGAGTGTGAACCACGAGCCGGTAGCACTATAAAAGAGTATGACTCAATTGCGTATGGTGTGAACCACGAGCCGGTAGCACCATAGCGTTATGGTTAACCTTGGGAGTTTTACGCGTTGTTATATATATATATTGTATACGTATAATGTTGTATTGACGTGATGTAGCTAACCTTCTGGTTGTAGCTTATTGGCATTGTTCGCAACATTGTTTGCGAACTTACTATATTGTTGGTGTTGTTAGCTTGTGCTTAGTGAACTTACGGTATGCTAGGTTTAGCTTGCCTTATACTTGGATGCTTCGGTATGCGCAATTTGATTATTATTGTGGCGTGTCCATTTTATACATATATATGTATGTAGTATATTTTCACTCACTAAGCGTTAGCTTACCCTCTCGTTGTTTACATTTTTATAGATTGCATGGATGCGGTGGCTCGGGTAAGCGCGGGGACTAGTGGACTTGCGTAGTTGCTTTAGAAGACTTGCTTTTGGATTTGATTAGGATTGGGTAGCGTGTCCCCAATCCCATGCTCGGTCTATGTTTTTGTATAAACTAATGGGTCGAAATAGTCACTTATGGTATTTTGGGTCGATGTGGGCTCGGTGTCGTAAAACTCGTTTTTTATTGTGAAAAACTCTTAGTTTAAACTATTTTAATATATTATGAAAGTGTTTTGGTTTAAAAGTGTCGAGAAGCGGGTTTTCGCCCTAGTGTGTGTTGGGATTTAAGAAGTTCCATTATACATAAAACCATTTATCAATCAATTAAAAAGCGGAAGCATGTAATTACCATTAGAACATGTTATGACTTTAACCAATTTAAAGTTAAATCCCAATTAGGATCAAGTTGTGAAACATGCTTACAAACTACAAGCAAGATAAGAGATTATACCTACTCCAAGCTTGTTGATAAGTGATGAAGATGATGATGATGAATGGAGCTCCAAAACAATGAAACCTCAAGTTGTTATACCCCAAACTTGTGCACCAACACCCTAGCTTTTGGTTAGGATTTACTTTACACTTGAAATGAGCTTGAAAAACTTGAAAATGAATCCCTTTGGCACCCTCAAAGGCCACGGCCAACAGCTCTCTTTTTGAGCAGAATTTTCAAGTTGTTTTGATGTGTAATGTTATGTGTCTCTCTCTTTGGTCAAGGAGCATGCATGTATATGGAATGGGAATTGTATTTGACCAAGATGGAATCTTTAGCATGCTACATCCAATTCCAAGGCCACTCCCATCATTTTATAAAATAATACTTGACATATTTTATAAACTTGCATCTTTTATAAATTTGTTTAGTAAAATTAAATTTTATAAAACAAATTTTACAAACTTGCATTTTATAAATTATGTTACATTATTTATAAAACTAATAAAATTCCATACCATTTGTTATGTATACTTTATTTTATAAAACCAATTTATAAAATGCAACATAACATAATTAATTATTTAACCTATAAATAATTAAATCCATATTATATAAATTATTCCATAATTTATATATATATATATATACACATCAAGTAATATTTAAGAAAACCATTTTTCTTAAAGTTCAAGTGTCGCGTATTTAATCAACGAACCAATCGTTAAGATCAAAATACAATTAAGGTGTCGGTAAGCTTGTTATTGGGTATGACCCGACTTGGATCAAAACATATTAGCCACGTTAATTTAATATGTCTCTCGGGCATATGAAATACCTTCAATCTCCCACTTGCACGAGAAACATAAGAAATTAATGCAAGTGATGGATACAGCCTAACACACCGTCCATCACCCCTAATATGTTATGACTTTGTGCCATTCAATAACATCATCCCTTTCGAGTTCCCATCTCGAATATGATTAGGTGAATCTTTCATTATTTCCTTTCGTCCTAGATGTCATGTTAAATCCAGGAGATACAGAGTGATCACTCTCTTATAGATTTAACTTTTCAGGCCTTAGACATCTGACTCTCAACGAATAAGAGGGACAAATTCCATCTTGACTACATACGTCCTAGATATACACTTTGTAATATACCTGAGTTCTTCCTTATGTACTACCATATTTCAGAATAGCGAAGGAAAGAATCAAGGCACAATACTTGGTGAATATCCGAACCCAATATGTATCTCAGGTCAGAGGATACAATGATATTCGCCTTTACTCAAGATTACATGTGATCAGCCACAAAGGCTCTATACAGTAATTCTTGAGAGCGGGTCTTCCAATATTTGTTTCCCACAAATATCTATGAACCTTGGTCGCAACCTTGCCCCACATTCACCATTTGAATGCTAACCAATCCAAGTTCATAATAGTCTAGACCTCACACTTGTTCCCACAAATGTGATCAACTACGGAATTCAGAATAATAGTTTATTCTTGGATAAAATATGCAAAATTGGAACATGACTCATAAATAAATTAATACCATAATTATATTAATGAGTTTGAACTAATTCGTTCCAATACAATACATAAAATAGATCAATTCCAATCACTAGAATACCGAAGCCCTAATGCACAAACATGTCCCTCATGCTTTGGCCCATGTAAAAGCTTCGTGAGTGGATCCGCAACATTTTGATCTGTGTGAACTTTGTGAATACATATCTTTCCCTTTTCAACCTCATCCCTGATGTAGTTGAATCTCCGCTCAATGTGACGAGTCTTTTGATGAGCACGAGGTTCCTTGATTTGAGCAATCGCACCCTCGTTGTCACAAAAGATCTCAAGAGGGTCCTGAATGGAAGGGACCACTCCTAAGTCGTCGATGAATTTCTTCATCCATGCAGCTTCCTGAGCTGCCAGTGAGGCGGCAATGTACTCCGACTCTGTAGTGGATAACGCAACAACCTCCTGTTTCGAACTCTTCCAAGAGACCGCACCACCATTTAACATGAAGACATAACCGGATTGTGATCGAGAGTCATCTCGATCAGTTTGGAAACTCGCATCCACGTAACCTTTTACAGCGAGTTCCTCCTCACCAGACCCATATATTAGAAACATATCCTTAGTCCTCCTAAGGTATTTCAATATGCTTTTAACAGCAATCCAATGACTATTTCCTGGGTTATTCTGGTATCTACTTGTCAAGCTTAGAGCGCATGACACATCCGGTCTAGTACATATCATTGCATACATGATAGACCCAATAGCAGATGCGTATGGGACTTTCTTCATTCTCTCTTGTTCATCTTTCGTGGTAGGACACTGAGATGAACTGAGAACGGTTCCTTTTTGAATAGGTACCAAACCTCTCTTAGAGTTTTCCATCTTGAACCTTTTCAAGATTTTATCAATGTATGTACTTTGACTTAAACCTATCAATCTCTTGGATCTATTCCTATAGATCCCTATCCCCAATATGTATTGTGCATCTCCAAGATCCTTAATGGAGAAGCAACTCTTCAGCCAAGTTTTGACTCCTTGCATTGTGGTAATATCATTCCCAAATAATAATATATCATCCACATATAGTACAAGGAACATGATAGTGCTCCCACTAGCTTTCTTATATACACAAGCTTCATCACCATTTTTAATGAAGCCAAATTTCTCGGCTTCCTCATTAAAACGATGATTCCACATTCTAGATGCTTGTTTCAATCCGTAGATTGACTTCTTTAACTTGCATACACTTTTAGGATATTTTGGATCAACAAAACCTTCAGGCTGGACCATATAGACATCTTCCATAAGATATCCATTTAGGAAAGCGGTTTTGACATCCATTTGCCATATTTCATAGTCGTAGTGAGCAGCAATGGCAAATAATATCCTAATAGACTTTAGCATTGCCACAGGCGAGAAAGTTTCATCATAATCAACCCCTTGAGTTTGAGTGAAACCTTTTGCAACAAGTCTGGCTTTATATGTATCCAAGTTTCCATGTATGTCGGTTTTCATTTTGAAAAGCCATTTGCAATCAACTAGCTTAGAGCTAGGAGGTTGCTCAACAAGTTCCCACACTTGGTTTTCATACATGGATTGCATCTCAGCGTTCATGGCTTCCTGCCATTTATCTTTATCAATCCTTGATAAAGCATCTTGGTAGTTTGTTGGTTCATCCAAATCAACCGTATAGCAACCATCTATGAGAAACCCATATCTCTCAGGAGGATTGCTAATCCTACCAGATCTACGAATTCCTTGTGTATTTTGATCATCCATTTGATCACTATCAACATTTTCATGTTGAGTGCTAGTGTCAACCAATTGTGTATCATCTACTTGATCTTGAACCTCTTCAAGATCTATCTTCCTTTCACTGTTTCCTTCCATTAGGAACTTAGTTTCAAGGAATTCCGCCTTCCGAGCAACAAATACATTCTGCTCGGATGGATCATAGAAATAGTATCCCATATCATCCTTGGGATATCCTATGAAGATACACTTCGTGGATCGAGCATTCAACTTATTAGGGACGTAACGCTTAGGATAAGCTTCACATCCCCATACCTTTAAGTATGATAGAGATGGAGGTTTACCAAACCACATCTCGTGAGGAGTTCGTTCCACTTTCTTGGTTGGGGCCATATTTAAAATACGAGCCGCGGAGCTTAGACAATAACCCCAAAATGATAGAGGCAACGAGCTTCTTGCCATCATAGATCGAACCATATCCATTAGGGTTCGGTTCCTCCTTTCGGAAACTCCATTAAGTTGGGGTGTTCCGGGTGGAGTAAGTTGTGAGATAATCCCACAACTCATAAGATGATCTTGGAAGGCATCGCTTAGGTATTCACCTCCTCTATCGGTACGAAGTACCTTAATTGTCCTATTGAGTTGATTTTGTACTTCGTTTTGATATTCTTTGAATGCTTCAAACGTTTCGTCCTTATGTCTTAATAAGTAGACATATCCGAAACGACTAAAGTCATCAATGAAAGTAACAAAGTATCTTTCACCATTCCTAGTCATGGGTTTAAAGGGTCCACATACATCCGAATGTATTAATCCCAATAAATCTTTAGCCCTTTCATGGGTCCCTTTGAAAGGTGCTTTAGTCATCTTGCCTTGTAAACAAGATTCACATACTTCAAACGAATCCATTTCATTTGATTTCAAAAGTCCATTCTTTTGAAGTGTATGTATTCGGTTCTTGTTTATGTGACCAAGGCGACAATGCCATAAGTAGGAATCACTCAAATCCCTTTTGAGTTTCTTGGTGCTTGTATGGTACATTGAGCTACTAGATGATGTGTCATCATGAACCAATTCATAAATTCCATTTGAAGGTGAAGCCTTGAAATAGAATACATTATCTAAATAAATATGGATATCGTCATTAACAAAATTAAGATTAAAACCACATTGTTTCAAACGGGAAATGGAAATAATGTTTCGACATAAATCGGGTGCATACAAAACATCTTTCAAAATAAGTTCCAAGCCACTTGGAAGTTTTAACACAAAGTCTCCTTGAGCCTTCACTTGCACTTTGGCTCCATTACCCATGTAGAGACTTGATGTTCCCGTTTGCTTGCTACTTCTTTTGAACCCCTGCAATGAATTGCAAATGTGATTTCCACATCCAGTGTCTAATACCCATGTATTAGAAGAAGTAATACTAAGCTCTATATATACCATATATATATTACCTGAGGTTTGCCCTGCATCCCTCTTCTCCTTCAACTCCTTAAGATAGATCGGACAGTTTCATTTCCAATGACCCATTTCACCGCAACCGAAACATGGGTCTTCCTTGGGGTTTGCCTTCTCGGCTACCTTTTGTTTCTTAGCCTTGTTGATGGTTGAGGTAACCATCTTCCCCTTCCCTTTGCCTTGATGGGCGGGTCCTTTTCTCTTAGCCACCTTTGGCTTAGAGGTCTTACTTTTGGACCCACCTTGATCGATTGCTAACACGGGTAAAGCCCTTTTACCCATGCTAGTTTCCGCCGTTCTAAGCATACCGTGAAGCTCACCTATGCTCTTATCCATCCCATTCATATTGTAGTTAATTACAAATTGATCAAACCTTTTTGATAGGGAGTTAAGGATAAGATCGGTGGCTAACTAATTTGATATGTTCAAGTTAAGACGGTTAGCACGATCAATAAGGCTTTTCATCTTAAGTACATAAGATGAAACCGATTGGGTATCGTCCATACGACAAGCATGTAGCGCCCGAACCGTTTCGAAGCGCTCGACACGTGCTTGTTGGAGGAACATCTCCTTCAATTGCGTTATCATGTCGTATGCACTATGGTGCTCGAAATCCTTTTGGAGTTCAGGTATCATAGTCCCAAGCATTAAGCATGAGACTTGAAGGGAGTCGTGGCAATACTTATCGTAAGAGGCCATTGCCTCCACATCATTCTCATCCGGTTGATCGGGAATGGGGTCCTCAAGCACATACATTTTATCCTCTTGTTTGAGGACAATCCGAAGATTGCGGAACCAATCCATAAAGTTGGTATGGTTGAGTTTGTCTTTCTCTAAGAGAGACCTTAATGATAGGTGGTTTAGGTTAAGTGGTGCGTTTGGAATGTTGTTGTTATTATTGGCGGCCATCTACAAAATTAACAAAGTTCGTTTAAGTATCGATTTTAATTTAACATTCAATACCCTTTTAAATTTTAATTGACTTATTAAATATTAGAATCCAACGGTAAATCAAATTTCGGTTAGGTGACCTTTATCCCGTTATTTGATTTAGCTAGGTAGTCATTATATGACAATTGCAATCCTTTTGCAACTTCTAAGTTATGGGATCATGCAATCCTTTTGCATGGCATATTTATTCCATCAACGCCTATTTGTTCATCATGCTTCGGTGACCCTAAGTTCATGATTCCCAAATCAAGTCGTCCTACTTGTGTAAACATGTAGACTTAACATACAAGTGGTTAGGTGACCTTTATCCCACATGTATGCGAAGTGTACCTTATTCATATTAGTTCGCTCATGACGGTTAGGTGACCTTTATCCCATCAAGAGTTTCCTAATACGTCTAAGTGTTTCCACAAAAAGGATGGCGTTTAACTTGTTTGCCTTGTTAATAAGGGATTTTAAGTTTTCATTAATTCTAGTTTGAGAAAACTTTTGCACCATACACCAACATGCATTTAGTGTACGGTTTATTTGAAAATCCATTTTCATGTTATGTAATAAAGCCAATTTTATTACTTTGATATAAACCATTTTATATGTATGATCCTTATCATGTTCTTAATAACCGATTATTAATGTCCTTTTAGCCGTTTTTAATTAAACCATTTAAATTGACGTTTTGCATGTCGTTAATAATGTCAATTTTAACCAATTTAAATTGCCATTTTAGTTTGTTGTTAACTTGTGTGATTAACTTGTAGCATACAAACATACAATCCACATAATCATACAAAACAACCATGCATGCAAAATCATATGTTCACAATCAAGCCATTTTTGGTAGACATTTGTTTACCCGAAAACAAATGCCACCGGTAAAGGGGTTATAACACAAAGTAGGAGGTTTTAACCTCCCACTTAATCTTGCATCCAAATGCTTCTTCATGTGTTCTTCAAGTCTTCATCATCTTCATCATTTTACAAAATATATCCTAATACATTTTGTCTAGAAAATGAAAATACAACCTAATCTATTTTACATACCAAATATAAAATAAATTACATAACAAAAGGAACAATTATTACACACCAAATTACATGAATATTACAACCACATGAATGAATTAATATTACATACCAAATGAATGAATTAATTCAACCACACATGTAACCATTCAAACAAAAGGCCAAGGCTTGATTGTGAACTTCAACATACAACAAAATGACCAAAATGGAGGAACCAAACCCAATTTTTGGAGCTTCCGAATTCGGCCAAGACAACAAACCACCCAAAACCAATAATTTTTGCATTTTATAATCATGCATGTACATAAAATGCAAAGTTATGGTGAGTTCAAAAACCATCTCGAAGCATATTTCAACAACTTTGGCTCTGATACCATTGTTGGGATTTAACAAGTTCCATTATACATAAAACCATTTATCAATCAATTAAAAAGCGGAAGCATGTAATTACCATTAGAACATGTTATGACTTTAACCAATTTAAAGTTAAATCCCAATTAGGATCAAGTTGTGAAACATGCTTACAAACTACAAGCAAGATAAGAGATTATACCTACTCCAAGATTGTTGATAAGTGATGAAGATGATGATGATGAATGGAGCTCCAAAACAATGAAACCTCAAGTTGTTATACCCCAAACTTGTGCACCAACACCCTAGCTTTTGGTTAGGATTTACTTTACACTTGAAATGAGCTTGAAAAACTTGAAAATGAATCCCTTTGGAACCCTCAAAGGCCACGGCCAACAGCTCTCTTTTTGAGCAGAATTTTCAAGTTGTTTTGATGTGTAATGTTATGTGTCTCTCTCTTTGGTCAAGGAGCATGCATGTATATGGAATGGGAATTGTATTTGACCAAGATGGAATCTTTAGCA